>NW_013670324.1:14190-20453 GCF_000517525.1 Limulus polyphemus
ATTTACAACGATTCACGCACTTTACTTATGGTCACTACCGCTCACTTGACTCAATTATCTGTCTCTTTATCTCTCTTCAATCTCCTATTATTCATGCAGTCACTCTCCCTCTCCGCTTTATTTGCCGGACTTATATACAAAATAGAGGGCGTCTGGCAAACACTAAAGTTGCCAGGAACAGTTATGATCCTTCTAGAAACTCATGACGTGTTACCAGCGTCACGTGACTTCCGCTGTCGTAACAACGCTATTTTACTTATCCTCATCACTTGAGTTTAAAAAGTATTTCGTGTGTACAATGTGTAGTGGTGATGAAAGTATCGGTCACAGCCCTTTTTGTTACCAGAATTTAACATTTTGACTGTTTTCGACAAGGATTCATGCAAACAAATTTGTCTTATTCAATATTTGAATATTCTTTTTTTATTATTAATAAAGTGCAATATTTTAAGACTGATAATTATAATTAGACGGCCGTAAGGAAGACGTAATCGGACTGTTGTTTCAAACATTAAGCCATGAGTCTGTTAATCAATAGTTAATATGTTATTACGTCACAATAAGAATTGTTATGACATCTGTCTTTGCTTACTTAATACAGATTTCCAGTAACAAGTGTGTTATAATAGCATTTCAATCATGAACTTTACGTGTTGGACGCCACTGCTGAAAAGGGCTTTTGCTAAATACCAATGTTCCTCAGATTGGCTGAGTTTACAACACAAAAGGCTTCGTTTAAGTACTAATTAATTCAGTCATCTATCTTGATCACATCCTTCTTTACTTACCCTATATGAATTAACAGAAGAAAAAATAGTATATAATTTCTTTTATCTACACACACTTTTTCAACACTGTAGGCGTTATACATTTTAAATCTAATAAATATCAAATATAAATAGTGTCACAATTGATGCTTTATGTGTTGTAACCCAGCCGACCTTATGAACTCTGGCAGTTGGCGAAGGGTCTCATCATCAACGTGACGCAACACTCAAGGTGGGCATGTGCAGTTTGACTGCAGTAAAAGTAGTTCTTACTAACAATCCTTACAGAAACAATAGATATATATGTGATTAAAATTACTTATTGTGATATCATAGCACAACGAACACAGAACCACAGATCATGGTTTCGTTAGTTTAGGTGTTTTATATCATAAGATGAAACTATGATTCTAGCTGTATTCTACATATTTTGATTCTCATTTCCTCCTCAAATGGTCTCAAACAGAGATTTATTTATTTCTGTATTTAAAAAGAATAAATAAGTAGCTGGCAGAAATAAATTATAGATCTGACACCTTAGGAAGGTAGGAGCTGATCACTTGTGTATGACACTTTTCCAAATATCTTTGGTGTTTCTTGTGACATTCAATCACTGACATTTTATTCTTCTGTCCTGTCGAATCATCTTTTAATGTTGTTGCTTATCGTTCCGGGCTACGGTCGGAAGGTACAAGGTTCAAGTCACAATTGCTGCTAAGAAGTTTTGCATTTCCAGCTATAGAAGTATTGTAACTGTGACACTCAATTATATCATTTGATTAAGAGCAGCGATATAGGCAGAGGACACTGTTAACTTGTTGTCTTCCTTGATATCAACAGTTTTAAATTAGGGATAACTATGCCTGATCTTTAGGACTTTGGTTAAGCCTTTTAAGATACTGATCAAGCTGAAAATACTAATACCCACAATTGCTCTTTGTACAAACAAATGGAAAATCAACGTTACCTTCACTAGATAGATAGACAGACCAAAACCAAAATTAATTCAAGAAGAATAAACAAAAAATGAAATGTCAAATCGTAATCTTCTTCGTTTGCTATTACATGCCTCCCAGTGGCACAGAGGTAAGTCTGCGGATTTATAACACTAGAAACTGGGTTTCGATACCTGTAGTGGGTACAGCACATATAGCCTATCGTATAGATGTGTGCATAACTACAAACAAATCGCCATTACCTAAATAAATCTGTACCAATTTTATAATTTCAGTGTTTAAATCTACCCAAATTAGAAAACAGAAACTTGAAACTGAGTTTTAAGTATTAAGGCAATTAATATTTGATGACACACAAATATATATCCGAAATTATACATTAAAATGTTAAAACAGTTAAACTTTAGAACAACCCTTATTTTAATCTCCCCTAAAATATCACAAAATTACATAGGTTTTTATAAAAATCACCTTGCTTTTAATTAACCAAGATTCAAATGTTTACTAACAATTTTCAGAATCCTGGACATGAGCGTAGGATTTTAATTAATCATGTCTGATTTGTAGATGTTTTGAGTTTTGAAATGTATGCAGTAGAAAGTAGATTCCAAGTTGCTACGTCCGATCATGCTCTCGCTGATGGTCGTAGATTTAACGCAGTTTAAATTGCAAAAGACTCCATTGTAAGGTTATGCAAGGCACACCACTCCCAACTATTTGCTTTCCATAATCCATCTAGGGTACAAGGATAATAGTTTCTAGCGCTTGTTACAACTTGTCCCATCGTAAAGAAATCAATATAGTGCAGTGACGGAGGTTTTACTGGCATGTCTTCAGATTGAATGAGAATGTTACAGTTCAACGGATATGTCGTGGAAAAAACTTGTCTGCACGTGGATTATGCTGCTTTTTTTAGATGGAGATCCTTCTTGATTACATTGTGTACTGTTGCCTGTGGTAAATGGACAGCTTTATATTTGTGGATTCTTACTGTTGCATGAAGCCACGCTTTGATTAACACTCCTGGGTTATGACTTGTTGCAAGTCTCGTTCTGGATAGCTCTAGGATCCAAAGTTGAACCATATTCCTCTGTTTTCCAATGTCTAGAAAAATCTAAATTCTTTATCTGAACACATATTTATCATCTGAGCGTATGGATATTTGCCATCGTAAAGCATTGTTGGGTCAATTTTCGATGGCATCACACAACTCATGAACGCTGTTGGTTGTCACGATCCTTGCTGACTTGCATATTCAAAATCATTTAAATATAATGTAATCAACCCTCTATGTTACTTGGGGAACTTAGATATTATGTCAGAAGGATTTCAGAGACTTGAATGTCTTGAAAGATAGATCTAAGAAATGATCAATGCAGATTTTGTATAGCATATGGTCTAAAAATGTAGTTACGCAGAGAAAAAATATTCTTTTTAAAAAATTCATTTAGTGCGCAAGTACTTAAAATAAGGTTTTCTTTGGGTTTTTTTCATTTGCCCTTAGATGAAAATAATAAAGTTCAGTTTGTGTTATCAACTAAATCTTGCACACAATGATAAAACACGTTTAACTGCTGAGTAAGACCAAGCTTGTGTGTTTCTGCAGTTTTTATACGACTAGTCTGAAGATTAAAAGAATGTCTGGATGAAATATGTTCTATTCACAAAATATACATTATATTAACAAATTCATTTTAATAATCTGTCTTTTTATTAGTGACTCATAAATACTTGGATTGAAAATTGCAATATTCAGAAATTTTTACCTAAAACCTTTTAACAGTGAATTCAGTGATAAACGCTTTGGAATACGTGAGTTTAATTACAAACGCTTACAGTCGAAATGATAGCACCATCGTAGCCAACAAATGGATCATTCAACTAATCAACAACATCCCCAGTGAGTTCTTCTTCTTTGTGGTTACAACATCGGTCAACCCCACACCCCAGACATTTACTGACCCGAAAGATCTGTTTAACATCAAGGGCTTCAGACCATACATTGACATCTGTGTACTCTCCATCAAACGATTGATCTAGTGATAATCCACCACCAGGATATGATTGTTCTTGTCCCAGACTCAGAGTCCCGCTGGCCTGCACCACCTTCCCCACAGCGAATCCTGTTACTGTTTTATCACACGAATCCTTATGAGGGTTTACATATACCTGGGCTTGACCATCCACAGAGCGCCATGTGTAACATACATGATGCCACTCACCAACTATGGATGATGGGCACTTAACAGCAAGGCGATTGGATGTTTTGTGAATATATAAGCCCACAAACGGATGACCATTGATTGAGGGTTCTACAAAGGTCAGTAGTTCATTGTGAAAGCGCTCGGTAGCATAAGAGAAGGGATATTCAGTTTCACTTCCAATTTTCATTAATTTTATCCAGTAGTAAACCATAAATTCTGTTAATTCATCTTTATAGCGTTAGTGCGAATAAATGCAGGAAGCTTGTTTTTAGTGGAGCCCATTATTTTAAATTTGTACATTGATTTCCCTTGTCTGGCAGCAGTGACCGCGTAGCTCGTCAAGTAGGATAAAAAAGCTAAGCCTATAAGTCTTCATAGCTACCACCACAGAGTAATCGTCTAAGTACTGCAGAGGTCTTCAGACTGGTAGTGTACAGAATGAAAAGATAGGACTGAAATGGCCACCTTATATGTTTATAATGTAGAGGTACCTTCTGTAAACACATGTGACCAGACAACATCAACCAATCGTCGTAGGTTATTGTATACACTAACCAAGAACTCTCATCTGAAACAGTTCTGTGTATAATTATCAGAGAATGGTGAGAACAGCAACAGCACTTATCTTCATCAGTATGTGAGTTTTGTTCCTATATCAGAGAATGGTGAGAACAGCAACAGCACTTATCTTCATCAGTATGTGAGTTTTGTTCCTATATCAGAGAATGGTGAGAACAGCAACAAAATAATGCATGCACTTATCTTCATCAGTATGTGAGTTTTGTTCCTATATCAGAGAATGGTGAGAACAGCAACAGCACTTATCTTCATCAGTATGTGAGTTTTGTTCCTATATAGATAAATCAATTTATCACTATATATATATACTTTTGTCTTTCTCTTCATAAATATTCATTCTTTTGTAGTGGAGACTGAAAGAAGATTGAATCCAAGAGACGCCATATTGGTAAACTCGTCGCTGAGGTAACGCGTTCTCGTAGCTTTTCCAAAGTGCTTATATTTATATATATATATATATATCTGTTTGGCGTTCTATTGCTTTAATTATTAACTTCTGATCTAAAATATATTCCTAGTACTGAGCATAGCTAACTAGTATGTTTTCTTGACTACCTGTGCACGTCACACTGGTGAAGAAAATACAGCCTTAATTTAAAAATTTAGTTTTATTTCACCTGTACTTGTTAACAAAGGCTTCTCGACTAATACATTTTGAAGTTTTCCTATTTCAGTCTCAACCCATATGTAATTTTTCTCTCTTTAGCCATAGCATCACTTAAGATCATTCATCTTGTCACTTCTACATTACTCAACTTACTTTACAGCAGGGATCTAATTAATTTAACAATATCAAAAATAAGATAGTCGAGGAACTACATAAATTTACAAAAAGTGCATCAAGTAATCTTATTTTACATCAACTATTCCTTATGCACGTGAACTTACTAACATTATTTTTCGAGATTCTTTGAATTATTTTTATTAAAGTTGGACGATTTTAACCTCATAGGCCTTTTCATCACTACCATACAGCACATGGATTTAATGGATTATGCATGTCAGTTATAAAGTATATAAACTCACCTAAAATCTTTGCAAACAAAATTTTTGCCATTGTCAATCACATTAACCACTTTTCGCCCATTTCTACTACCGTTTGGGGGCGCGACCGATTAAGGTAGAGTCAGTAGTGCAATAATACAAAATTATACGTTTTAATTCATTCTTTATTAATCCAAATAATAAATAATTACTACAACACATAACATTTTAGTGTGTATTCGTGTATTATATTTCGTTCACTTAACTCACTCTTTCACTTCCTTAAAAAAATAAGAGGGAGACACCCAAGAAACCATATTTATTAAAGGGTTGGGAGCGTGGATGACAAAAGTTTGGGAAACGCTGATTTAAGCTGTAATGGTATTGTTGCGTCATCGAGATCATGTGATTCTCACGCCCTCTCGTTTCTAGAACTATCCCGTATCTTGGCGAATGCTCTAGTATTTGCTAGATAGGGTAGGCTGGTATATAAAAAGAGGGGTAATGTAATGTGTGTGTAGACAGTGAGTAATTGATCTGCAGTCAGAAGTATTATTGACGTTCGTTGTATAGCGTTGTTTAGCGCGATTGTTGAAGTTGAGTGTATCGGTAAAGTTGTATTCGGAAAGAATAAACCAGTTTTATTAAGTAAAGACTTGTGTCGTTAAAGTTTCGTCGGAACGAAGTTACGGAAAATCAATTAACAAACAGAGACGTAACAATACTAAAAACAGGTCAAACGTATATACTGTTAGGTTATAGTATTTTGGCAC
>NW_013670324.1:21262-24788 GCF_000517525.1 Limulus polyphemus
TTGAGTGTATCGGTAAAGTTGTATTCGGAAAGAATAAACCAGTTTTATTAAGTAAAGACTTGTGTCGTTATAGTTTCGTCGGAACGAAGTTACGGAAAATCAATTAACAAACGGAGACGTAACAGTATGTTGACCCGTAGCTTAATGATTAGCGTTGCGGATCCGGGCGTCTAGGGTTCGAGACGTGGTGCTTTCAGACACGATTCGCACTTTCAGCTGTGATATTTTATAACAGTAATGTTCCATCCCACTATTCGGCAGCCATCTTGTTTCCTTTTCTCTAGTCCGCAGATCAAAACTTCTAACAGAAAGCGGATAATTTGTCGTTTAGGTAAACATCCCGACAAACGTGCTTGTCTTTTCTTCCAACATATTGTCATTAGGTCATTTGTCTTATCTAAACATGCTTTACCCGTTTTTGCATTACTTCAACTGTCTAACCAAAAACAGAAGTGTTTATAGCTCTGCTTGAGATGTCCACATTTGTTTGCCATAACTACAGTCCTTAAACAAGTGTTTAAGAACTCTGCTGTGTCTCGCCATATTCAACTGTGATAGTTGTATCCATTCCATTATTCGCCCTTCTAAAGAATATAAATTCTCTTCAGCCTACGATTCGTGTTGCTTTCCATTAGATGTTTTTTCAAGTGAAACAAGCATGTTTCATTAATCTCGTCAGTTCTCTTTTTCTTCCTCAATTTTCTTAAATAAAACTCCTACTTTTAATTATGAGAACACTGTTTGCGATATGAATCTCATGTGTTCCATAAAAAATAAAACATACTCTCAAAAATGCATCCTTATAACGACTGCAAGTTACAAAGATTTTCTGACAAAATATTTCTGGTAAAATAGCTTTGATCAGAAAGTTTTCAGTTTCACTCATGTTTGTAAACAGTACTTTGAAAAATTCCAGAAATCCTGCAAAAAATTAAACCATGCATACGGATTTGTTTGTTTCATAATTTTTTCACAAAGCTAAACAAAGGGCTATCTGTGCACAGCCTTCCTTAACTTTGAAATGACAGACTAGAGGAAAGGCAGCTAGTCAACAGCACCAACCGCCAAATTTTGGAGTACTCTTCAGGCCCGTATGCAGAATGTTTGAAAGGGGTTCTAATTTGTCAGATCAAAAGCCAACACATATTGTGCTAAGCACAATCAGCATACAAAACTTGTTAATGCTACGGGAGTCTGGGGGAATGCACCCCCTCCCCCAGAAAATGTATAAAAAATTTGATGCTATGAGATTCAATCTGGAAGCAGTTTTGCATGAAAAAAAAATTGGATAACTGTTCGCATAAATTCCACAACCATCCAAAACGTTAAATACCATAAGCAGCTGCGCTATACCTACAAGCATTTTTTCTTTACATCACAACAACAGGGGGTTCGGCTAAACCCCTATGCACACATGCGTGCTCTTACTTAACTGAATAATTGAATGTGATCCTCTCTCTTATAGCTCTTCCACAGCCTTAAAGTACGAATTACCATTCACTCTAACAATTAAAGCAAAACATGAAGAAGACTGTGCCATATAGATATGCCACTCCACTGATTCAACAGATATTTCTTAAAACCTTTTCAGCCGTTATCCAAGCACTGTACAATTCACATTTACTGCACTAATGGTTCTGAACATATTAAACATATAAACACCTACCCTTGAACTCCAACTAGTTCTAAAATAATCAATTTTTCGGATAGATCTGTTTTTCTGATATCGATATTAATAATAGTTGTACATTATTAATTCTCAGTGTTTTAAATATGAATGGGAGCTGGGATTCGTTTACAGTAAGTGACTTGTTGGCGATAAATCGAACAATAAACGGACGGCACACAATCCACTTGTTTTAAAATAATATATTCAAAACAAGTCAAACGTGTGTACAAAAATTCATTACACTGTAGGATATCACAGTTGTATCTAAAACTCTAAATAATTCTTTATTCTTTTCAAAAGCCCACACAGGCTGATTCAATTACTTTCAAATCCAATTGATAAGACGAATTATATTTCTATATACTGTTTCTTACTATACAATATGCGATAAATTAACTTACGTTACCTCGTGGGTTACCACAGTTGTATCTCTAACTTTAAATATCTGTCTACTTTCGTCAAAGTCCATACAGGCGGGTTCAATTACATTATAACACCCATTGACAAGACAAATTATTCTCCTTATCTCTTTTAAACTGTGAAATTCGCTTTAAAATATCGCCTGTTATGGCTAATCACTCACACGCCTGCTAATTTTACGTTTTCTAACTTTTTTGGACTGAACTTTTACTTTCACTTCACTTAACTTACTCTCGCTCGGTCACCTATATATATATATATTGTTGCGTCAGTGAGGTCACGTGACTAGTATCACGCCACGTCTTTCTAGAAATATCCTGTTCCTTTGTGAATTGTCGGGAGATTACTAGATTGGGGGTAGACTGGTATATAAGACCGGCCACGAAGCGACGGGAAGGTAATGAGTAATTGAATGTATGCGGGCAAAATATTGTTGGCCACGTGAGACGTGAGTTATAGCGTTTGATTATAGAGCGACTGTTGAAATTAAGTGTATCGGTAAAGTTGTATTCGGAAAGAATAAACCAGTTTAGTTAAGAAAGGACTTGTGTCGCTAAAGTTTTGTTGGAATGGATTTACGGAAAATCAATTAACGAAACGAACGGAGACGTAACAAATTGGTGTCAGAAGTGGGATAAAAAAATGGAAACGAGAAGCGGCAAATCAAACTACAGCTTAGCAGATTTGGTGGCAGCAATACAAGAACAGCACAAGAAACAAGAAGAACGAGAAAAGAAATTACAGCAGTTGTTGGAGGAAAAAGAAAAGAAACAAGAAGAGAGGTTACAGCAGTGGCAACTAAAACAAGAAAGGAAACCGGAAGAAAGTATTCAACAGTTGCAGGAAAGTCAGCAGCAACTACAAGAAAGTCAACAACAGTGGCAAGAAGTACAAATTGAAAACATTAGTAAATATAAAAGCGAATTAGATACATTAAAGGACGATTTATTGTTTTTTACACAAGGAGGATACATTAACCATCGACTTAATCAGACCCAGACAATGGCAAGCCCCTTACAGAGCCCGCAGCTAAACCCTAATGCAAACATCTTCAGTCCTGTTAGAAGTCACATCCCAGATGTAAATGTCAGTACTAGGAGTGATCCAGTACGAAGGAAGCCACAGGAATACGATGGGAAAGCACCGTGGGATGCATATAGAGCACAATTTGAGCTACTGGCAGAGATGAACGGATGGACAGAGGAGCAGAAAGCAGTATATCTGGCAACGAGCTTGAAGGGACAACCACTGGAAATACTTGGACAGTTGTCGGCAGATGATAGGCACAACTATAGAGCACTGGTAGCGGCTCTAGAACTCAGGCACGGAACCCAAGATCAGTCAGAAGTCTACAGAGCTAGGCTTAGGACGAGAATCCGTGCTAAAGGGGAGAGCCTGTAAGAGCTGGCCCAGAAGTTGGAAAGCATGGCACACAAG
>NW_013670324.1:25699-80808 GCF_000517525.1 Limulus polyphemus
CATTTCTCAGTGCTTTGACTCGTTCTGGCATGGAACCGATGAGTTCTGCAATTTTCTCCTGTAGGATCTTGACCTATGCTGCACGCAAAACATCAAGTAGCTCTCCACGGGACGCTGGTTTTCTGGAACTTCTTCTCACTGCTCTAGCAAGTATGGCCCAGACATGCTCGATGAAGTCCATATCAGGTGACTGACTTGGTCATGGGAGCCGTTGGATGTATTTCTTAATTAAATGACTATTAAATAAACATCATGGTGTCTATTTACTTTTGAGATGTCTCTGTACAGTACTGACATGGCGCCAAAATGTATCATTATATGATTTAGAGCTATTCACCCAAAATTCTGGATTAATTTCAAAAATACAGTAATGAGATGGAAGCCAAGCTGGCCCCTACTGTGTATTTTAACATCCTTTTAACTGATTTTGAAAGATGGCTCTTTCAGAAATGCCCCCCATTGGCACAGCGGTATGTCTACGGACTTACAATGCTAGAAACCGGGGTTCGATACCCGTAGTGGGCAGAACACAAATAGCCCATTGTGTAGCTTTAAAAACAAACCTTCAGAAAAGTTCTGTCGAATCACAAACTTGATAATGATTTTATTATTTAAAATTATTATTATTTTCCTGTAATGTCAATAAAACGTAATTATTTAATATATTTTTCTTACAGTTTGACTTCTTCCACAGGAAAGTTAAATTTACACTTGCCTACTCCCACTCGTAGATTGACCTACATTAAATTGTAAGGTAAACCAACTGATAGTATCATCACTCTTTCCACAATAAACAAAATAGACCAATAAATAAAAATAGTTAAAATGAAAAACAAATTGTCATTTTGAAGAATACTTACATCAATTTAATACGGAGTCTAAAATAGTCTTAGATATTATATCAGCTGAATACAGCAGTTTCAAATTGTCTTAGTTCTTACAAAACAAGGTACGACAGTGAAAAAGAATTCTCCACAGTAAAATTTGGATAATAAAAAAAACATATTTTTTCCTTAATTCCTTTGTTGTTAACCAAAAATAAGATACTCAAAGCCAGAACCTTATTATTCAAATATTTATCAAGTCTTCCCTTGCATTAACTGCATTCACCACATCTGAAATCATCCCATTCCAAAGGTCAACCATCCTAATAGATAGATAAAGCTGTCTTAGCTGTAGATGACTCCATCCCTGACAAAATTCATATCTGTATACCTTGGTCTTGACCTGGTGTTAGGACGGTCGATTCGCAGTCTGCGGGGCGTGGGTTTGAACGCCGAACATACCCGCCTTTTCAGCCGTGGAGGCTTTACTATGTGACAGTCAATCACAATATCCGTTGGCAAAATAGTAGCCCAAGAGTTGGTGGTGTTAACTAGCTGCCTAACAACCTAATTAGATGCCTTCTAACTCTTCTTTTTTTAAAGATAAAATAATTTCAGAGATATTAACCTGTATTCCTATGACAACATTTCCATCACAGATATCATCATAGTAACCCTCCTTTGAACCCTTTCCAATAATTCGTTGTACTTCCCAAGGTAAGGAACACAATACTCCAAATGTTGCCTAACTAATGACGACCTATAAAATGAAATTATAACCTCTTTAGACTTTTACTCATTATTTCTGTAGATATAATCTAAAATCATTTTTGCTCTGCCACTAGCAACAGTGCATTACTTGGATGTTTTAAGAGACTGATCAACTAGAACACCAATATCCTTTTCTTCCATACCACTATTAAGATTATTCCCATCAGATTCAATATTACTAAATAATTAAGCTTCAACTCTGATATAAAATATTTCGTGCTCCCATACAAGTTATTAATGAAGTGCTACGAAATGTTGTAACAAATATCCTGTAACATTTTTTCTTAATTCATCCAAGTTGTGTGGTCGCTGTTTAACTTTCTCAGCATCCATGTAAAATGGCCTTGATGACGTTCCTATCAGGACTTTGTGAAGGCCATGACACCAGCCTCTTTACTTTCTAAATAGATTTTCACTACATTGGCTATGTGTTTGGGATCATTGTCATTTTCAAAGATGAAACCCTGCCCAGCGAGATTTGTTCCTTTGGGAATGGCATGGTGAATCACAATGTGCTTACATCTGTTGGTAGTCAGGGTACCTATGGTTCTATGGAAGTTCCGACATCCTTAGCTGAGATAAAGTTCCACATATACATTGATTCCATCTACCCAACGCCTTACTATAGATGTACACTGACTGTTACTGCACTCTCCAGTCCACCTTTGGACAAACTGCCATTGATTATTGTTAAACAGTTCAACTTGGAATCGTCTGTAAAGGATATTTTTTCTAGGTTTGTTCATCTCACTGCACGTTTGTTGCCCATTGCAGTTATTCTGTTTGTTACCTCTCCTCAGCAAACGTTTCAGAGTATCTAAATACCTATTGTGACTATTTTAGGTTAAATACTTATCTCGCTGTTCTTGAAAATACGTTAACACCTGTACTTGCAGCAAGTTCATTCTCAAGATCTCTACTGGATCATTGACTATCAGACAGAGAATTTACTCTGAGTAACTTTACATCACTTTTGGATAACTTTGGTGTTCTTCTTCGACCTCTATTCTCAGTAGTACCAATTTCACAAGGCCTTTTCACGATCTTACTTTTAGCACTGGGTGAAATGTGAAGTTGGGCTGTTATCTGTCAATAGGAGTAGCTTTCTTTAACTAGAACTGATTACTATACTTGTCGGGTGTAATTCTTTCCAGGAACTATGGTGTTCACCAAAAGTTTCAAATTCTACAAAGGTATCATTGCCTATGCTTATATAGGCTTTGTGCTGGCTTAACACTTTTAAATTAGTTCCCTGACACCCATTCACATTGTGCCATGTCAACACAACACTGCATGAGGCACCATTTGATTTTTACACAAAAGATATTTTAACATGTGTAATTTCCATTATATACCCACTTTGTCCTCTGTTTTCATAATTATTTTCAGTACTGTATATTCTTTTTAGGAAAATTTATTGAATGTCTACAAAGTAAATACATAGCACCATGTGGGAGTTAGGAATGTTTTAACCCTTACTAAAGTAGTGTCAGAAAAAATAAGACTTAAAAATTTCAACTTCAAAACGATTGTAGCACTTCCAAAAATAACTCATAATATGGATTGCTTGTGATAATTGAGATTTTACATCTAAAAGGCATAAGAAACTAAACAATGCTTTCAAAAAAAATTTAACATTGGATGAACACACTAATGTTACCTTGACATTCTAAAAGAGACCTCTGACAAGGTTTTTACTGTGTCCTGTCTGCTAGAGGAATCCAGTTGAATTCTAGATAAACAATGGCCTGAACTTCCATGACAGCATCAGTTACACCATTACCCAAGGTGATAACTGTGTTAATCATATCCAACACTTCGTCATGATTGGCCAAGTGCTGAAAACATCCTCCATCACCACCCAATAAAGATCACCATCAACTTTGAACTCTCTATGGTAAACACATTACGTATTGCCAGGACAGGTTGCAAGATGGACAGAAGCCTGGTTGTTTCTAAAGTAGGAGCAAGACCAGTAATGAGACTGCAGATAGGAGGCTGAGTTACTTCAGAAAAGTGAAAAACTATTCAAACAAGGGACTTACAGATGACCAGGAACATTGTGTGGCATATATTGCAGGAAGAATACAAGTCAAACTTGGCATATGGAGGACCTTTCGTCCAACACGAGTTGAAGGGGCTACTAGTTGTTTACAAGGTAAATACTCATTTGAATTGTAAGTAATTCCCTTTTTGTTAATATGTATTTAAATTACCTTATTTGGCAGGTACATTTATAACATTAAATATATATATGTGTGTGTGTGTGTATATAGACATGACATTATAATTTTGTTTGTGTTTTTTTCTGAACTGTTCATGACATCTTATTTCAATAACCTGTTTTTATTTTCTTTATTACTATGCAGCGAGTAATGTATAATTGTTTATTAACCCTAAGATTACTATCTTGTTTTTATGCCGTATCATCTTAAGAAGTTTTATGTTTTTACCTGTTACATCACTCAGTGCAAAAAACTCGTAAAATGTGGATGAAGTCACTTTCTTTCCTAACACTAATTACTGAGATTCAATTAAATATTTTTTTATTCTGCGTGTTTGCAAGTAGCATGTCATATACACCAACAGAGTCTACAAATAAAATAACAAGTTTGAGAACATATAATGTTAATGTCTGGGTTTCACTCCTCTGCAGTGGAGAGAGAGCAGGTAGCCTATTGTGTGGCCTTTTTTTTTTTTGCTAAAACACAAACAAATCATATACAGGTGAAATAATTCTAAGGTTAATGTAAGATTTAAGTGAGTAATGTATTTAATTTTCATCGAACTAGTTTATGGATGATTTTCCCTTTTTTAATCTAGTAAAAATTAACATTTGAATTTCAGTCTGTTTTCACATGTAACATTTTAATTCTGGACTAGAGATGCACCTCTAAACACATGCTTGTTAGTATACTGGAAATTTTTTAAACCTTACTTATCATATTTTTCTTTTCCATCTGAATTCTCTAACTCTTTTTAGCTTCATTCATGACATATTACTTTTTAGTTATTTGGTTATTATCCTGAGTTTTTGTGGTATTTCTGGTTTACAGGAATAAAGGCACAAAGGTAAACTACTACACATAATGAGAGGTTTCGAAGAAATGGTTGAGTGGAATGTTAATATGAAACAAAATTATAGAAGAGAACAAACAAAGAGCTTTGTATTGTTCTGATGTGCTTATAACATGGCACTGTATGTTTGTCTAGGAAGAAGTTTGGCAATTTAACTAACTCATTTTTTTTGCTGCCATTAGATATGGCTATAGCTGAAGCATAGAGTAAGCCGAGGTGGGTATTATTTCACATATTTAGCAAAGTAATGATTGATGTTCTTACATGTATTACAAAATATGAACTTTCAAATGGTAATTTATCACATTTATCAAAATAAAATCTGCTATACTGTAGGGTCATCGTTATGTCAGACTACTACTGGTAGGGTTATCGTTATACATCAAAGTTTTGTTATTTCACTGCTAAAAACATACAATATTTGTTTACCTTTACTAATTCAGAAAATCATAAAAACCAAATACATAATTTGTTAATACTTTTATCTAAACAGTCCTTTTATGAGAAAAATTGGCTAATTTTGTATTTTTATAATTAAAATACTTCCAGTTTAGACAAAAGGAAACTTAAATTATGGAATACAAAATTATGTTAGTTCAATATTAATAATGTGGAAAATCTCAAAGATATTACATAACTTGTTAATATTTTATTTAATTTGTTGATATTACAGTACAAAATATATCAAACGTTGTTTCACATTAGCAGAATGTTTCATGTTTCATAGTATTAAAAATTAGCATAATTTTCTTCTTATAGTAAATCATTCATAACTTTAGTTTCTAAAATGAATTCACAGTCTTTTAGCACTGTTTTATCATCTTAAAAGTAATATCATCATAAAGATGTATGTATAATATCCCTTGCTTGCAATATTTTTGTGCCATTAGAACTGCAAATCATGCATGGCTCAAGTTTTATCTTTTCCAGCTAGTATACCAAAATTTAAGTTTAATTCACCAAGAAATACAGTTTCATTTCACATTTTCTAGCATAAGTGCAATGCCTTGTCCCCCACCGATACATGCTGATCCAATGGCATATTTTCCTCCACGACGCCTAATGAAATATAAAAGAAAACATTAAATACAGATAATTGACTTTTAAATGGCTCAAAAAATTCGAATCATACTAAAAAAATAAAAGTTGTAAAACTGATACAATAAAGTTCCAATATTTTCAGTTCTAATAAGAATTAGGAGAATTTCTTAAACTAATATTTTTAAAGTTACAACATACAAGGTAAATAATATAAATGACAAATTAGTTTAGAAAAAGATGTCAAACAATCCAAATTCTACCACGTTAAGGGAGTTTTCAGACTTTCAAATTTTTAAATAATTCAACATGAGAAAGTCTGAAAGCCTCCCATTATTTATGGTTTTTATTGTGTAACAAGCCTAAAATAATGCTTATCTTAGCATATACTTAATCAGTATTTGTTCTGTGTAGTTTTATATATATACACACACACACACACACATGCATTTTTGTTTCTTTTTATCACATATACAAGCTAAAAACTTTATACCAGACTAATACTGGTAAGGTTATCTTTATACCAGACTACTACTGGTAGGGTTATCTTTATACCAGACTACTACTGGTTGGGTTATCTTTATACCAGACTACTACTGGTAGGGTTATCTTTGGTAACTTTTGGTAGGCCTGTCCTTGTATCAGAGGTACACTTACAGTATTCTATATTATGGACTATTTAGCACAAATATAACCCTCTCTACATAAAAAGAAGTATAAGGATTTGGTGGATGTAATATTATGTGTAAAAAAAAAGTGAAGAAGAGAAAAGGGTAGATAACTTTGACAAAAACAGCTCAAGAACTAAAACTTATTTTTCTTCTACAACCTTGTGTTTACCAAGTTGAAACAGCAAAAATAAAATACTGATAAACAAAACGTAAATTAAACAAATTAATCCTGAAAGGAAAATTACAATTAAGGCAAAACGTGGAACTACAACAAAGTGATGTTAAAAGGACTCAAACGATACATGAAACTTTACAAAACTCCAAACCCACTCTTACAATTCAAACAAACACAAACTGAATTGCAAGAATTTCAATATATTTCTGTTCATGTGACAGTCATAAAATAGCTTACGATGATATTGTATATAACTGTTCTGAAAAACAGCAGATTACATTCTAGATGAAATCATGCCACAAAGAGTACAATTTAGGACTATGTTAGCTTATGATTAAAACTGAATTTATTGGTCATGAATTACAATTGTATGAAAAGTTGAAAATGTCCAATGATCATTTTGACTGAAACAAATGTACTGCCCATAGTTTCAAACCTAGGTGGCCCCCAGAAGCTCTGGGGTTGTTGGCAATGTTCTTAGCTGAATTCCAAACCATTTTGGATAATTTTCAAAATCAAATTTAAACTTGACTTTAAAGGAAACAGAAATTCAGAAATAACAACTTGTCTTTTTACTAGATGACCTACCTGATAATCATAAGAGGCTAGTTACATTTTTTAAACATTAATACTCAATAATGTTATAAGTATGCTCAAAAATTGTTTATAACATCAATTGCAATAAAAACGCATCACTGAATTAACCAATTATGACCCTTTCCTCATACAAAAAAAAAGTAGTTGGAAGTTTATACCACTAAATATTAGAACAGTCTTTTCAATAAATTGTGAAGTGTGTTTATTTCACATTAACTTAAAATAATGCTTTTTAATCAAGCTGGAAGAGCCATTTTGACAGATTTCCATTTATAGATGGAGAACTTTCACCCTTGATATTGTAAGTGAACGAGATATGTGATGCCTACATACCACAACCCTCTACTTTACATTAGGCTTGTCCTTAAGCTAGCTTTATTTTAAATTTGAAATAAATCTCGAAATTATAAGTCTTATAAAAACAGCAGTGCTTAGTTAGATTGAACACTAACAACACGGAATAGCCAGGAGGAATGCATAATGCTGCAATGTATTGAATGAATTTGGTGTACAGCAGATCTAAAGTAATGGAAAACATGGAAAAAAAAAGCAATTTGGATTATAGACATATACTCAGAAAAAAGAATTATACCTTAAATTTAGGCACCATAACCACCCCAATAAAATAGATGTGACACACAAAATCTTTAAACATAAACAAAAACTTAAAATATATTTTCAGGCACCTATATACAGAAGGTTAAGTACATTACACTGAAACAATTTTGAATAGGCAGATCAGAAACTACCACAGTTAATACAGTCATGGTGGAATGGATGTTTCAGAACTAAACTACATTTTGACATTGTTTGGCATTTTTTAGGTAGTGTGATGCCACAATAAATTGATCACTTTTGGGAAAGGTTATGTAAAATCCTTTTCTGAAAGGAAATATTCATACAATCAGATCATAGAGATGTTTTCAGATAAGATGAGGATATCCCTTCAAGTAAATGCCATTGAAAAACAAAGATCTGAATCAGCACCAAGACCATCCAAAAATAGACCTGTAACAAGTCATACCTCGAGCCATGATAAGTAAAGTGTGGCATCTTGCTACAGGTGAGAATCCACAAACACATAGGCCATGTTTACCATACCTGAGTATGTAAATGTGTATATACACACAAATAAAATAAAAAATGCACGATTATAAGCAAAGTAGGAAAAAAGTTACGATGATGTGCACTTTTACTTTTGGCCATAATGTATTACCATTTATGGAATAAACTCCAAACACTACCAACACAAAGTAAAATACATAATTCCCCATATTCTATAGTTTTGAAAGGATAAAACAGTAAGTAAACAATGTTACCCTGTACTTTTTTCTAATGAAAATAATAATTAGATCAAATGTCAATTTTTGGAGATGTGAACACTTGGTATTCTCTGGTGTTTTTTTCTTTCTATAATTCTTCTTCATTTCTCCTTTTGTCAACTTTCACTGTTGTGATCTTTCTCTTCTTCACTTCTCCATGTTTCACTGCTTATAAAATAAAATTAGTGTATCTGCAGTACATTTCAATTAAGAAACTCAGACATACTCATTCCAACTGAGCATGCCTACCCCAGGCATGGATAAATGAGGAAGGTTACCATTGGGATTGGTCACCTGGATGTAGAAACCCTGGCCAAAACCAAAATATGAATCTTGGTGCAACTAGAAATGATACATAGGACTGTAATCAATGAAGGAGGGAGTTCCAAGCAGCTGATACCATACAAGTATAGAATTAAGGTCATAAGGAGAAAAAGAAGAACACAGATGGTTCCCATGTTAATTCAAAGCTGAGTATTTCCTATGATCTACCACCTATGATTGCAATCAAATGGCTCTTATAAGTGGAATTCCACTTAATAGCTTGAAAAGTAAAAACTGCCAAATCCTTTCAGCTGTTGATCTCATATTGCACAGGCTGTTCTATCCGCTTGTTCAGCCTGATTCAGGTTGTATTAGGCTTGATAGTAAAGTCCAGGTCTTTCTTGGTACTCCAAAAGAAACATTACAAGTACCTTAACTGCCTTGAGCCACATCAAAGCCAAGAGAGCAAGAGCAGAGGTCCAAAAAGAAGGGCCATGCTCAACTTAACCGGATAGCTGAGTGTCAAATCTGAACTGGTGCTACAAGTAGGCTCCCATGTAGGCTGATGCCTCTCCTACCGACATCTGGGAGAAAACATCCAGGGACCTAGGTAGGAGGGCCCCCAATTTTGCCCTCTTCTCCAAAAGTGGAGGAAATTTACTCTAACACTCTGGAGGAAAAGCCTCTGTCCACCACCCCAATGGCTGGAAACTTGGTATGGTAAGGACTCCCCAGCTTTATTAGTAAAATCTAGGGGTAATGCACACTGGGGAGTTTTGAGGAACAGTGCTGTGGAAACAGTGCAATAAGTGAACCAAGTTCCCTAAATTTTTAAAAGCAAACCAACCCCGATTTATTCAGTCCAATGATTGGCAGGGATGGGCAGGATCCCCTTATGCTTTACTTATGATAGTCCTTAAGTAGTGGTTCAGCATACTACTGTAATACCACCTGGTCAGCCTCTAGGTGGTCTAATGGAACACCTCATTTCTACAGAACCTGTTGCAACTTAGATAAAATATATTGAATTAGTGGTTGATAGTGAGGAATTGGTTTGATAAAAGCACACCTGCCTGTACAACACTTGCCACAGAGTGGGATCCTGTGAAAACAAGGTAAGGGACCCTGAAAGTTGAAGTGGTTAAGATAGCTACAGGAGGTAGTTGAAAACCCACAGAAGATACTGCCAGATCATGCAAATTATGTGAGATAAAAGTATTGGGGGAGGTTCACATACCAGTTTGCAAATGTCTTCCAGCAGGCAATTCAACCAGGCTGCTAAACATATATAATTTTGACAAGTTTGATTAGACACAAGTCACAGAAGATTTCTTACCTTCAAAAACAGCCCAGAATATGTATTAATTTCATACCCACCTCATCAATGTAACCAGGGAGAAATCCTGGGAAACTGAATGATCCCAATAACTAAAAAATTGTTGTCTAGCATCTCTAAAGGCATTAATGTGGGCAATAAAACCTTCAAGACCCTCACTGACATAACAATGATCAATATCTGATTGGTCACAGAAGTGAGAAATAGTGATCAGATGAACAGTGAGAATAATCTATCCCCTTCCCTGGCTGACAGTGTCTTAGGTAAGAAGAACCAGTCTGAGGACATAGATAGAATGATAAAGCATCCTGTGGACAATCAGCACAAACCACTCTGATCGGTGATGTCTGTAGGTCAGAAGCAACAACAATAAAAAATAAACCTTCAGGTAAAGTGATACATGGCAATTGAGGCTAATGTCACAAATGGGTGTTGAGAAATGGCATGTAATGTAATCTTAATATATCAGTTAGATAACTGTAATGGTCATTTCGGACAAAAGACCAAAAGCAACTTGAAGAATCCGGAGAGTACTGGGAACTCAAAATATTTTTTGTCTCAAGTATCGAACGGTAGTTGATAAGGCTGCCTTATATAGGATGATTCTGGAAGATGCAAAACCCTTGCCAAAGAACCATGTCAAAAACGAGTTATGGTTGGCACTTCTGATCACAGTGGGTTCAACCTCCTCTCAATACACCATTGCCAATACATGTGCCACTTACATTGATAAATGTTCATCATGGGACTAAGCAAAGACTGAGATCAATACATGGCAACCTTAGAAATGAAACCTTGATGCCATGTGAAGGACTACATAATCTCCATGCCTGAAGCTTGAGCTTTTGGGTAGCCAGGTGTACCCTGTCAGATCATGGCTGCCTCCACAAAGATAGCCAAAGAGGAAGTAGAAGAGGTTAGTACTCCTGAAGGTACTGCAGAAGCAGAAACCATGGTGTAGCTGTCAATCCAATACTATCAACAAGACCTGAAAATGGGTTGGAACAAATCACAGTTAATACCTTGGGTAACATATGAATTGGAGGGAAGGCCTAGAGTTGTAATCCTGTCCCATCCTGATGGAATGCACCCATTGCCAAAGCCTAAAGGTAGGGTACTGGAGACCAAATTGCCAGTAGTTGATTGTTCCAATGAGTGGCCAGTCCAGACACCAATCTCCTGTCTTGTTAGGCCCAACTAGGGCTCTCTCTCTCTCCCCAGACCAATCAAACTCTGACAGCCATAAAACTAAGTTCCAAAATCCGAGGATCTATGAAAGACGGAAACCTTAGAGGTTTGGTAGCTAATGGTAGTGAAGATGTGACCAGAATGACTAATCCTGACTCAAAGACCTGTAGTGCCCATAGATCCGTGATTAAGGTTAACACCCTTCCAGAAATTCCAGACCTTGAAGACATACAATAATCACAGACACTGCTGGTGGCATTCTGACTGAGCAACAGAACCCTTGGATATGGACAGAATCTATACTGGGTACCAGTGTACTGAGGAGCTGATGTCAGGGGTCAGGACCCTCAAATAGAGGTAGAAATATGACCCCCTGTAGGAGCCGATGGAGGTCGAGACACCAATGAGAACAGGGATGAATGTATAAGCCAACAATCAAACTAATGTGTGCATGTAAACAATGGTTCCAGTTTGTCATCAATAAAGTTGATGACCCTGAGAGTCTTCCAACAAAGTTAATTGTTAGGAAAACAACACATTAGGCTTTAGAGTTGTAAGTCATTAGACTTCCCACTGTCCCACCAGGGGACATTGATCTTTTCAGGTTAATTACAAACTCTGCCTTAGAACCCCTAATTTTGAGTAGCAGATGTATTATTTGAGAGTCAGAATATGCTTCCACCTGAAGAAAACAAATCAGACGCAGCTTATCATCCTTAAGTGGCCTCCTTTGTATTTATTTTAAAGACTGTTCTTATTACTGTTGTTTGTAACAACATTTTGTCAGGTAAGTTTGTTTTGTTAGAGCAAAGCAACATTGGGCTATCTGTTGTGTCCACTATAGGGAATCAAAGCTTAAATTCCAGCATTGCAAGTCCATAAACTTACCACTGTCCCACAGCGAGACTAAGAAGACACCAGAATAAAAGAAGGTGCAGGAAAAGCAAATCTAAATTATCTCCAGAATGTCCAGGATCACCCTCAATTGCAGCCTCAGAACCACCCGAAGGAACAACACTGAACCGATTATATGTCTCCATCTCACAACAAATAAGATCACTGACAGTCTCAACTGAGAATTACTCCCCATCCCCTGATTGTTGTGAGATGCTATACGCTAGATATCAGGAGAGACCAGATCTGCCTCTGTGCCAGAAATAATAATCCAGGAAGTCATACTGTAAATCGGCTTGCCAATCTAAACAAAAATTATATATTACTAGTATTAAAATCTCTTTTATACACCAATATGCACTACAGAAATTAAATAATCAGTCTCGGCTTTCTTATCTTATTTAAATAATTTTTTTTCTTTTTTTACTTGCAAATTATTGATTTTTGTTTTATTATTTCAGTGATCTTTAAACAACTGAAATGGCTAAAATTGAAAATCTGCTACTGAAGCATTGCAACTTAATAAGTGGCATGAGCCTCCCTTCTTTTAATTAGCTTATTACACATTCAGGGCTCAAAAAAGTAGCTACAGTTGTCTTGTTATAGGTATCTTGCTGTTCATGTGAGTGAAAAATTTGATGGTACATGGCTTAAAATAAATGAGAATTAAAAATGTTTTAGCTTGTCAATATTTTATTAAATTTTGAAGGTAAAAATATTTTAATGAAACGTATTAGTTTTCCAGGACTCTTGACAACAGCTCCATTTTCCTAAACACCTTCTACACTAGAAATTGAATCAGGACTTTCCAGGTTTTCCAGGACTCCTACAAACCTTGTTCTCAGAACACAATGGTTGAAAAACAATCTGAAAGTAAACCTGTCACTTAGCATTCCATTTCAAACCAGACCCTATCCTAGTCACAGGCATCAAAATTTCTTGATGGAATATTTAGCATATAGATAAACCACTCGTGAATAATAAGAGATTTGAAGATTTCATGAATGAAATATTAATGAAAACAACCACAGAAGAAAGTTCCAAGTAGCTTGACAAACACAAGTAATGCTCTTTATTTTTCTCTCTACTATCTCACATGTCCACCAGATTGAAATGGTAAAATTACAGTAAAAATAAAACTGACAAAAAGAATGCAAATAAAACTAAAATAAATTCAAAGGAAAACTGAACCTATGGCATAATTTATCACTACAACACAGATCATAAATAGAAGAAAGAATCAAGACTACAACATAGCACTTTATGGCAGAGTTTGACCCCCTGAAAGCAAAAGCTAATCTCTAAGAAAATTCCAAAACACCCACTAATAGCAATTATGATTGCAGGAATCCAGAATATAGTCTCCACATCAAACAGTTGTAAAATAACCTCGCATCCATGGTAATGTTGAATACAACTGTCTCACAGAACAGCAGATAATGTTCTACGTCAAGTGGCATCATAAAGATTAATACCTAATGCTAAGTTAGTATATGATTTATGCCAACTTACTGAGTTCTCATCAGCAGATCTATGAAATTTGTTTTTACTTGCTATATTAAAGATATTTATTGTAAGACAATGGAGTATGGGATTTCTGAATGTCACACACACATTCAAACATCCTACCTCAGCTCATGAACAAGGTTTGTGGTTATTCTTGCTCCTGATGCTCCAACAGGGTGACCCAATGCAATTGCTCCTCCATTGACATTTGTTTTGGATGGGTCTAAACCAAGAGCCTTTTCTACTGCTAAAGCCTGAGGAGCAAATGCTTCATTCACCTAAAAATATTTGTAAAAACATCAAAAAAGTAGCATGAGCTCATAAAAATATTGGTTGAGAAAGTTTGCTGTATTTGGTTTGTAAAATATGCAATATCTTTTATTTGTAAACAGACAATAAAATGCTTTATTTTAATTTATAATTACTATTAGCCTCAAAAACTTTTTCTTTATAATTTGTTTTCATGATTGATTACATCAAAAATTTGAAACATTTAAATCCAAGACAACTATTGTTGCAGAACTGTTAACACACTAATTATACATAATATCCCCTAATATTTTTCAATGTGAAACATTAAGCAATGTAGGTACAAACAAGTGAGAAAAGTGTATCTAAGTGAGAGAATATTAACATTACTTATAAAATTCCAGCACTCCTATCAAACCCACCTAAAGAAAACTATTTTTTAAACAAAATAAATTATTTGTATGTGTATTTTACTGCTCAAAACCTTATGATACTATTTTCAGCATCTTTCAAACTTGTTAAAAATCATGATGCTGAAGTAGAATTTTTCACCTCAAAAAGATCCACATCTTCCATCTTCACATCTGTTTGATCACATAGTTTTTGTATGGCAGGAGCTGGGCCAATCCCCATAATAGTGGGATCACATCCTATAACAGAAGTACAACTCAATGTAAAACTACACTTGAACCATAATCCGATATTTCTAAGCAAACAATTATAAAACATACTGCAATTAGCTTTTAGATACATGAAGAAAAGTACACATTCTCAAGGTCTCCATGGTAAGTCTATCTTTAGAGTTTAATAGTCTTTTTCTATTAAAGCAAAACAAAAACAATGTACACTAAAACTAGAAAACTTTACCATTAAGCTTCAGTCAATGTTACAATATGAAGTCATTTTAGAAAAAAAAAAGTGATTTAGATTATTTCGATTTTTTTAGTGGTTTTCGAGGTCAGTCAAATTCACAAACCTCGCATAGAGTAAGAGTAGATAAATGACAGATAAAATAAAAAGTTTTACTGAAAAAAAAACATTTCAAGTTCATTTAAGTTTTAAAAATTAAATAAATGAGCTTTGAGATTTTTCAGATAAAGAAAAGTATTTTTAATCTTAACATGAAAATCACATTCCACTCGGAGAATTCAACACTTTGACTGCATATATTCATGGGGATATTTTTTGTGAAAAATACTTCATTAAAAATTTATATTTTTGTTTAGAAATGACTTTTAATGATTACTGAAAACTTGCAAAATTTCGTGAAGATACCCAAAACATATTAGAAGTTATAGAACAGGAACTATAAAGGTCAATTCGGGGTCAAAAACTTGGCTGACTCAACCAAGCCTGCAGCAAGAGAGTCTACAAATTTGTTATAAAATTAGTAACTGATTTCATTTAAAATGTATTAAAAATACTGCAATGTATTTGATTAACACTTCTCTCTATTCCAAAAAAGTAAATGTCTCATAAAACCTTAAATTTCTGACACTCACCAACAACACTGTAACCAACTATTCTTGCCAAAGGCTTTAATTTATGCTTCTCAATGGCATCTTCACTGGCTAGTATTAAACTTGCTGCTCCATCTGAAATTCCCTATACAAAGTAAAAAAAAAGGAAGTAAAATATGTTTTACTGACTTTACCTCACAAAATATGATTTTAATTTTTTAACTGTTCATCATCATACTGTTATAAAATAATTTTAAAAGATCTGAAAAGAAAAATAAGAAATTTACTGTTGTAAGGTGTTATTCCAATTGATCTTTCTTAAACTTCATTTTAACTAGGATTATAAGGTGATGTGCCAACTAACTAGAAACTTGTTTGGCAAGTTAAGCTTTCCCAAAATGTGTCTTTCACAAGCTTATCTGCTTGTACACATTTCACATTTACATTTTAGAAAGTTGCAGCTAGCAGAAAAATAAGAAACTGCTCCTTATGCTGAGAAACAAATGTTCTCTGTTATACCTTATAATAATTAGTGTAGTCTTGAGAGACAACTTGACATAGCATTTCACTCCTTACTACATACATGTTCCTCTAAGTTTTCAAATGTTTGAAAGAAGATATATAAAATAGTTCTTTAAATGAGCAGCCAACCCAAATATAGGATAAACTTGAGATCAGCTTGGTTCTTTATACTAACATAAAAATAACCTAATACTTCAATTCAAAGTTTATCTCTAATTTAAAGTATTAAAAACAATACTTGTGATGATAAATCTTAGAGTCCAATAGTATATATAAATATTTCTGTTTCTTGGCTATTTGTTGTCAGAAAAATCTAATACACATACTTCACCATCAGTATAGATGGCGCTAAAGAAACAAATGATTATGTAGTATACAAGTCTTGCCCAAACTTCAACTCTTACTCCTGGAAATGGTGATGTGAAAACACCAAAACATGTAGTCATTTTAGGGCTGGTTCCTGTTTTAATAAATTATTTATTGTGTAATTATTTTAACATTGTAGTCCTTTTAACTGTATATATGTAGAAATACTTCCTTATTCCTTGACCATTGGTTTTTGGGTAAGTTTAATATGTAAACTTCACCAACAGCTTATGGCTCAGGTTTATGTATAATTACTTTTGTTACTCAACTGTTTGTTGTTGGAAAAGTCAAACACACACTTCAATAGCAGCTTGAAAACATGAAACTTAAGATGATGGAAAGAAATGCTTGTTACTTGGTACAAACAATCTCACTCAGTTACGCCATTAACAAAAGAATGTTAGAATGGTCATCACTACGTAAGTGAACTACAATTTCAACCATTAATCCACCAGTTTAAATGCAGAACATAAATTCTGTTTTATAGTTCATTTTGTTTATTAGAAAACATTAAACCGTTAATGAAATAGCAGGTAACATAAACATAATTCAATTACCTTTAAATACACACATTTAATCAAAAACTACAAATAATTACATGCTCAGAGGTAGCTCACTCATAGAAAATGCTACACCAAGAGTGTAAGTATGAAAAAAGTTCTTATTCACACTTGCTGCATAAAATAACTGAGCATCTTGATGGAAGGATGAAGGATTGTGTTAATATTTCATGCATGTAATTGATCACATAATTAGTGCATTAAATCTAGGGGACCTTGATTAACATATCCCTATTTGTGCATTTACAGAACACTTGTGAAGAATCCATGTTGGTCACAGCAATGAAGATCGTAATATCCCTATCAAAGACAAGGCAATTACTGAAGAAAATTATGAGTTAGGCTATGGAGATTTGAATATGGAACCAGACAAATCAATTATGCAAGCTGGATGATGGTCTGGCTTGGTGAAACAGTTTTACATAGCAACATGCACATCAGTATGATTGCTGAAGACAATTTTGATCTCGCAAGATGAGATCAAGCATAGCTCACTAGTACAAAACTGTAAAAATATTGTGCAGGAAAAATTATCTCCAGGTCATGTGGAATTTTCTAAGGCCATCAGCATGAATACAAGTCTTCTTGTCATATCCACCTATCCCTATATAGTTTATGAATACAGGTAAATGATGCCCTCAAGAAAGAAGAGTCAGGAACAAAATAATTATTTGATTGATCTTATAACTACCACAAAAAAATACAAAATAAATTACCCATTTTTCTCTTTCTAGAATGACTGCATATCATAAGACAATTACAGTTATTTATTGTAATATATTCAGTCCTCTATCCTTTTCATATTTATTTTCATTTAATTTTATTGTATATTACTCTTTGAACTGTGTCTAAGTACTGACCCTACATAAAAAGCTAAACAGTTCAACAACCACACAGCACAAGTTACATAAATGAATTACATAATTCATGAGCAGCTTGCATGCAGACCTTGCTGAAATATTTTTATCTTTTTATACATAACTATTTTCAGTTGGGTTATATTATCTAACTACAATTTCTATTTCTTAAATTTTAGTTACTTTTATATACACAAATAAAAAACATACATTAAAACAATAAATTTAGTACTTAAGTTTGGCCTCTTGTTTCTTTGCTGATGAAATTTAAGCCTTTGTTTTTCTTACAATGGGTACTAGTATATCAAATAATTTTTATTTATTTCAAGTATGCACTTTAGAACACTAAATACCAAAAGCAAACAATGTCCTATAAATATTAACATTTAACTTGATTTCTAACTATAATATATGTGCCTTAAAATAACTCCCTTAGCTAGTAGATCTGAACTTGGTGGTAGCAACTTTGTATCTGTAAGTGGTATATACTATTGAGGTAATGAGCTAGCATTATACATCATTCACTAAATTAAAACTTCTATTTTGAATTTAGTAAAAAGACCCAGTCATACCCACTAAACTTATCAGCAATCATTCGTAGTTTTGATGAATTACACCAAAGGATACCCAATCTTGAGGCATGTGCATTTCATACCATCTTAATTAGTTGCTGCCTTACTAAAATGAAGCCATGGATGTGCTGCAAACACTTGTACACTGAAAGTATCAGCTGATAAGAAAGAAAAAAAATATTATTGCTTTAAATGTGTATACAAGCTTCTCATGGGTCATACACATTTTTAAACAGGACTTGAGTTCGGTATATACATTTTTAAAAGGCTAGTGCTAAAAACTGTCCTCCACTCCCTGATATTTCATTAATCATGTGGGGGGGTGAGACTGATGTTTCATGAATCATGTGGGGGAGGAGACTGATATTTCATTAATCATGTGGGGAGGAGATTGATGTTTCAAGAGTTGGAAATCTGTCAATTGGCAGAAAAGTAATCAATATCTTCTTCAGCTGAAAAGTAAAACCAACAACCACTATCCAACCTACACACAAAGAAAAATTACATTAATTCAGAAACGGAGAACATACCTTCTCAAAGAAGAAAATAAAATAATTTTTTATGCGTGAATATGAACAGGGTGGAAAAAAGAGAGTTCTTCAATCCTCTACATTCTATACCAAAACCAATGACAAGATATGAAACAATAAAGCCATAACCAAATAAAAAAGACAAAAAAGAGCCACTTCACTACTGTATTGTGGATAATCTACTCGTGTCTTAATATTTACTTCTTTGAGTATCACCCTCATGACATAGAACTGTGTCAACTTCTTTTGCATAATGCCAGCTCTTTTTTTTTTTAATTTCCACCATTGGGAAAAAGCAGGGAATTTTATGTACAAACCTAATACATTTCTCCACAAAATAAAATGTAGAGAAGTGATGCAGGGAAAACTATAATCTGATCAGCATGCTTGAAAAAAAACCTGTCTTCAAATACACATGGCATTAGCCAATACCGAAATTTTTCTTCCATATATAGTTTCAAAAATTATTTTTTATATCTTATTCCACATTATAAATAAACCATAACTTACTTTTTTATTACATTGTTAAAACTCTTATTAAAGAAAGAGCAGGCATAAGATCAGTTAAGTACATGTACACTTACTGTGGGTTATCTAGCTAACATAAGAGTGCTACATTTTGATATAGCATAGAAAAAGCCACAAGTATACACAGTGATACAATGAAATAAATATTCATACAGCACACTGTTACTCATGACATATCCAATACATGTTAACCATTTGATTTGGGCCACACACAAAAAATTAACAACAAATAATGTCCTAATTAATTTCATTTTAACATGATAAACAAATAGCAAAGAATGACAATTTTTATTGTTTGTTATAGAAAACCTCAGAAAAGTAATTGCTTATTACTTGAATAGAATTTGGGTCTTTGGTTTCCCAAACCATTATAACATCACATGTGGAAAGCTTGATAACCTCACACATTTTTATATAAGATTAGTATGTCGGAGGATGAGTATGAATAAAAACCTATACTGACCCTTCTTCAGGTTCAAAACTACAAAAATTATTTCATATAAAAAAATGTCATTATTCACCTAACTGGTCTGATAAGTATTAATTCTTTCAATATTAGGTCTGTAAAATCCATGGCCCTAATTTTTGAATAAATAGTTTAGTGAATAAAATTACACCAAGCTTGACATAAACATTCTAAAGTACATGTAATTTCTATGAAAAAAAATCTTATATTCAGTATATAGATTTTTTGGGGGAAATTTTTTAAGTTCTATTTTGAAATGCAGCTTTTTTTAAAAAGCAATAATAAATACTTCTTTTCATCTTAGTTGTTGTTTTTTTTTTGTTTTTTTTAATGCTCACGGGCACATACTACACGCAATTACAAGTTGTTTTATTTGGTCAGGATTTCGGCATCACATCTTCATCAGGAGCATATAACTTTAGTAGCAAACTCTATCACTCAAACAATATAAAAGGAGCTTTCAGTACTTTTTCAGATCAATGACTGTAATTTCAGTAATAACGTTCATTATAGAAATTGTACGCTCCAGATGAAGGTATAAAGGCAAAACACTAAGCAAATAAAACAACATGTACAATTCTATGGAATATTAGATATTTTTATTTATTTTAAAATTTTGTTAATAGCTCCCTAAAACTTTGTAAATATATCAGATAAAACTTTTGTTTTATTGAAAATGCTAATTTAACTGTCCATTTTTATTCTAATAACACTATATGAATTTTACATATGAGCACTGAAACATATGAAAAAAAAAGTAAAAAATATGAAATAAATAAAACAAGATTTTTTTTTATATTATTGACCAAAAAGTTATAAAAATGTATTTCTAACAGATACTTACCTCTCTTCACACAGTAACTATTTCTCACATGCCTGGTATTGAGATTTTGCACATGCCACTATCTTGAAGTACTTCCCACATAAATCACATGTTTTGGTATGAATTGCACTTGTACATGATGTACTCATCACCTGACAATAACTCTCCACCAATACATGGACAACACATCCTCCATGTGCAGTAAATCCCCATAACCACTTGAAATTAACTTCATTCTTAGACAAAGCAAAAATAATGGGCACCGGTAGTGGGTAGAAAGATGTGCAGAGAGGTAAGTATCTATCAGGAAGACATTTTATGGTAAAGAAAATGTTAACTTCCAAAATGATTCACTTAACTCTCTGCACACCGTAGCTAGGATTCCACAATGATGTGGTGGAGATGCTGGTGCAAAAGAGAAAACCTAAATAAACTTCGCCAAAGAAGGTTTCAGAATGGCAAACTCATGCAGCATGACACTCAGTAACAGAAGCTTACAAAAGGGACAACACTCGTGAAAGATGAATCCTTCAAAAGCAGGGTATACTCTTTGCCCTAATGGAAGTGTGAAAAGAGGAAGGCAAAAATGAGCCAATGTGTTGCAAGAATGGGCAGAAAAAATGTATGACCAACCAAGCATTTACACAAAACAATTTGGATGAACATGAGGAGTAGTGTGTCTAGGACAATAACCAGACAATATGGTTTGTTATGTGCTCTGTTGTACAATTTACTCACCATACAAACAGGAACAAGGATTAAGGTCCCTACTGCCTCCTTAGGTGAACACTTTGTCCCATCCAGCTAAGTCAAAACCACTGGAAAATTGGTATACAATATAATAAGTGATGACCCGCATTTCACTGATGTGAACACACTCATGCCCACCCTACTTCCTACCACATTGAGCTATCCACTCAGACTCTCTGAAGAAATCATAGAATCAATGAGGATCTCTCCAAATCAACCGCTCCTGTGGCTAGGAGCCAGGAATGGTAAGGGTGTTAGACTGGGGAGACTGAAGAAGTGCTCGGATCCAACTGGAACTAACCACTGCACAGATCTTTGACTGGAGAAAGTGCTGGGTTATTGCACAACCTATCTTAAAAAAAGGCAGCATCCATGAGCAAGGGAAGTGGACAGGTACTCCCCTGGTGCTGGCGTTTTCCACAATAGTCCATGGAAAATATGGTCTGTGGTTTTCTATATATTACTGAACCATTATTCATTAAAATATAACAAAATATAAATAATAAACATAATTTTTGGACAATTAAAAATAATGAACCTGTTTTAAAAACCCTAGAAAATTTAGATAAAACACAATCAGCAGATACAATTCAAACATGATTTCTCTACATTATTTACAACTATACCACTTAATGATTTGGTATTGATGATCAATTTATTGAGCCACCTATAAAAGCAGAAACCTGAACTTTTACCACTAATAATATTAAAAATATATTTAGTTTTATTTATATAATAATTATATTCATTTTGATAAACATATTTTAAACAAACAGTAGGTATACTGACATGAGCTAATTATTAAAGTTGTGTCACTAACTTGTACCTTTATTATAAGGAAAATGAATTTATTGCTTTACAAATCCAAATTTATTTTTTTTCACTTCAGTAATTATATTGATAACATTTACCCTGCAGTTTTACAAATCAAAAATATTTCCATATCAGACACTAAAGCACATGATCTAAATATGGATATTAAGATAATTAATAATCATAGTAATATTAATATTTGTAACAAAAGAAATGACTTCACATTTCAAATATATGGACTTCCATCACCAAATAGCAATGTTCCAATACACGCTATACAGGGTATTATACATTCATAACTTCTTAAATATAAAAAATTTGCAGTAATATACAATTCTTAATATCTAATATGAATATATTAGATCAAAAACCTAAATTAAATATCTTAACTTATTTTATAGTAAATATAAAGTGTTTACATAAATTTCAAAATAATACTGTAAATGAAATGCTAAGAAATTAAGTTTAACCATATTTCATCCAAGGTTTAGATATGCTGTGTTCACACTATCTTTCCTTCTGATGGATCTGTTGAAATGATTATGTAGCTTATTTAACTCTATCAACACATGCTCTGTCAATTTGACTGACCATGTGACCTCTTTGTACTTGATTAAAGTCTTTATAAATTTAATACTTCTAACTTTCAATATAGTGTGTATATCTGGCACTCTTTCAGTTCATATTATGTCTTTCACATACAAAATACTTTATATATTTTAGTGAAGTATGTTTAATAAAATAAAATAAAAATTTGTCAATTAACATATTGAGTATTTATTTTGAATAGTCCGTGTGCAAAGTAATTTTCATGTTAAAATTAAAAATACTTTTCCTCATCTCAAAAACCTCAAATTTCTTTTCTGTAATCCCTAAAACCTCCTAAATGCATTTTAAACGTTATTTTTCAGTAAAACTTCATAGTTTATCTGTTATTTTCTCCACCCTATCTTAAAACGGGATCAGTCAATTCGACCGACCTCGTAACCACCAAAAAAAATCAAAATAAACCTAAATTATCCTTTTTCCTTTCTAGAATGACTTCGCATTGCAACATGAAACTACGTTCGTTTATCCTAAGCAGCTCTAAGTTAATAACAGTATGCATCTATTTATAATTAAATTTTATTGTTTTATTGTCCCCTCCGTTATAAGTTGTAAATCACTCAGGGAACATGCAGCTCGTGTAACACCATCAAATTACATTACCCACGAGCTGCTCATGTGCATGAACCATTTCAATTATCTTATTATTATTACTTATTTTAAGTAATCTAGTCTTAAGTAACTTAAAGAAAAAATATGAAAAACAAGAAATAAAGTACTTACCAAATCTTCTTTTTTCTTGCTCTTGGGTTTTCAAAGAGAGTTAACCATAATTTTTTTATACTCTAGATAGTAATGCACTTAATAATTTTTATTTAATTAAATACTGCACCAAAGAATATAGACTAATAACATGCAAAAAGTAGACAATTCACTTACCTCTCAAAATTTTCCTGGCTTTCTAACTATGTGACAAGAGCCATTACATATTCATCCAAGCTAGTTGTTAACTTTCCCACGAGAACATTGCTCATACTCTGAATGAAATTGACATTGAACAGTTCAGAACATAACGTTATACATCATTTGGTTATAGGTAATATATAATGAAACATAAGAGAGAACTATCAGCGAATTGTGAGAGAGAGGATGTGACAGGTAGGTGTGGCAGGAGGGGTCTGAGTTTCTATTCGATAGCTCTGTAACCAAACAAAATTGAAGGCTATAAAAATTATGGTTTGTTTGAGCAATAACAATTTTACAGAAAATATTTTACATTTAATTTCATACTTTTTCGAGTGGCGGTAGATAAATTAGGGATGATGACATGCTAACAGAAAATGTGTCACGTGGGTCAAACTAGTGGAAATTCAAGATTTTTTTAATATTGCCTTGTAGAATTAAGAACTTAAAACTTATATACTATTAAAATATGGATTATTAGCTAAAATTTTATGCTATTCTAATTAGTATAAAATAAACAAAAGTATTTTAATAAAATTTTGAATGTAAGACACTAAAACCTTGTGTCATGTGCAGTAAAGGGTACCTGGGGCGATAGGGTTAAATAATTATATATAGATATCATTTTTACATTTCTTTTCAGTGTCTTTCTTTGCCCATTCTAGCAGGTACTTATGTAGACCAATAAAGCTTAATGTAAATATTGCATAGCAATTAGTAACCTTGTCAGTAAACAAAATTTGATGCAGTCAAGCACTAAATGATCTAACTGTAAATCTATTAATTTTTAGACTGGTCTTGTTCCAAAATATATTTCTCTTCTCATACTGCAATTCCACATTTCTAATAGAGTATAAAATTATAAATCAAGTTTTTTACAAGCTTTAACATAAATCATAACATAAAAGTTGTTCACAAATACCTTTTCTTCTAGCAACATATCACCCAGTAAATACACAATACCACATAATCTAAAATAAAATTAAGATCCACTTTCACCTGTCATCTTCAGTCTGACTTTTGTTTGTCAAAAGATAGACTGAGAGAACACATGAAAATGTTTAAATATGTTTTCATATAAACTTGTTCTTTCATAATAGTGGATCTTTACCATTTTCTCTTGTTCTCTACATGAGACTTTCTGAACTAGAAGACAAAGTGACTTATATAATTGTAAAGAACAGGAAAAGAGCTTTCAGTACGTTTTTAGATCATTAGCCTACGACTTCTCAAAGCAGAAATATAGGCAATTTACATAATGCCGTCACAACCAATGTTACGAAAGAATGATTGCAGCATTGAGGAAAACAAAGTCAATTGCAAATTTCACAGATATTTCATTTATTACAACCATAGTTTCACCAGTAGAGGCATCATCATTATGTAAATATGAAGTTTCAACAAGAACTTTCAAGTGTAAATTAAATAAGGATTGGTTAAAATCAACAAATATACATTTATATTCAAGATACAAGGTTCAAATTAGCACCATTTGATTCAAACCATTTCACATTTCCTCCTAGGGGCTAAGAGTGCTGTATTATGCTCATAACTTTCAGAAAATGAATATGCATTAAGGTTTGTTTTTTATATCCAGGTTACAACAAAATCAAACTAAAATCAATTTTTTTTTTAATTATTGTACAAAATTAAACAAGTAATACAATTTTACTGAATAAATCAGCTATGAATTATCTTTAAAAAATGTGTGGTAGAATGAAAAAAGTATATTTTCTATAATTAATTCAACTGTATCGCCCTTGGGCAATGTACACCAGTCACCATAGGGTTAAATGTCATATTCTACTTACCGATGCATTACCTGCAGTGACTATTCCTCCTTCTTTAAATACTGGAGAAAGTTTAGTTAGATCTTCCATTGTAGTTTTTGGTTTGGCATGTTCATCAAAATCAAAAATATTTTCTTTTCCTTTCAATTTTATAGTCAAAGGCACAATCTGGTCTTTGAAATATCCATTTTCGTGGGCTGTGAAGGTTAAACAGAAACTATATTGTGTTAGCCGAATACAGATACACATCCACAATAGGACTGGTTATATAAAATGGAAAAAAACATAATATGGAGAAATGTATGCATGAAATACTTTAAGGATTTAACAAAAGTCTACAAAAATATTTCTGAAACATTAGTCTGAAAGTCTACTTTCCGACAAAACCTTAGTCTTTCTAGGATCATAATATTCTTTTAAATATAAATCAGTGGATACAGTAAATTATTCTACAAAGTCCAACATAAATTACTAAAAAGACTTATGACATCATAAATAACTGAACTTGTCACATTTTCATTATCTTTCAATGAGATAAAAGTGTGCAAGTGGAGCTGGTTAAATTTAAGAAAAAAAAACCTTTCAATATCAGTTTCTTAAACAACACCTAGCAAATTGAAAAATCTTGTCATATTACTTCATGAACAAGATTGTGCTGGAAAAACAAGTTTTTATTTAACTCAAAAATTTGAGTTAAATAAAACTCGTACTCACATGCCACTAACTTAAGAGACTATAATAAATAAAAATAATGGAACAATTTTTAATTATGTTTTTAAATGATTACTTCACAGCATAAGTATCAAATTCATAAGTGACAAGTCTAACATTCCAATAAGGTTCATTCTTATTCTTCTTAGTTTGTAAATAAGCTATACACTATAAACTTTAGAAACATTTACCAAATCAAACTAGGTATTTCTTGCTAGAGGAAAGAACCTCATAAGTTTCATCAACATGGCATGAAATTTGGCAAACTTGTAAAAATTATTAAAGAAAATGGAAAATCATCACATTATAGGAATTTTAATAAAAAAGTTTAGAAAAAAAATGACCTTTACACTCCAGATATATATATATATATATATATTTTAATTCTGTTTATTTTGTTTCAGGGTTAATATACGCAACTGTTTGATATTAGAATAGTTGGTTAAAATAAAATAAAAATTATATATATCTGGAGTGTAAAGGTCGTTTTTTTCTAAATTGTTTAACAAAATGTGTAAATCCCTCCAATATGCACTATAAATTTTGAAAGACAACAAAAAATTTCCATTATAGGAATACATGGTTACAACTTATTACAACAAAACAGATGTCCATCCCTAATTAAACAAGATACTATAAAAAGAACACCACTAATAACAAATTAAAAGTAACAGAATATTTTATTCTGCACAAACATCTACACTCATAAACAAGACTATAACAACAATCAAAATATAATTTGCTTCAAGAATAGTGAATTACCTTTCTTCCAACGCATCTGTGACTGATAAGCGAATTTATCAGCATCTTCTCGAGATATGTTGTACTTATCAGCAAGATTTTCAGCAGTGATTCCCATAGGCATCTTGATGTAGTGGTCAGTAAGAGCACCCCACAACATACATTCAAGCTAATAGTAAATAAAAAGGTCAAATATGCTGTACTCCTTTGCACACATGAAACTTCTAAACTGCAAGCTGCAAAAGGAAGAGGTAAATAGCACAGGTTTATGCACATAAATACAGTAAACACACCAGATTCATAAGGAAGTTTTAAGATAGAATATAGTCTAAAACACTCTACAAAAAACAAACCAGCTTTGGAATTGAGATAGAACATGGTCTAAAACACTACAATAAGTACACCAGCTGCAGAATAAAGAGATAAGACAGAACATGGTCTACAACACTCCACAATAAATATACCAGATAAAGAAGAAAGAGATAAGATAGAATGTACATCTACTCCACTCAACAGTAAACACACAAGGTGCAGAAAAAACAAGTAAGATAGAGCATACATCTAAAACACCCCATAGTAAACACAAAAACTGCAGAAGAAAGAGGCGAGATAGAACATAAGTATACAACACTCCATAATCAGTACACAAGCTGCAGAAGTAAGAGATAAGATAGAACATACATCTAAAACACCACACAGTAAACACACATACTGCAGATCAAAATGGCACGATGATATATTGGTTATTGATATGTGCACCCATTGACCATGTAAAATGTATGCAAACTACAGATAAAATACGTAAAACAGAATGTGGTCTCTTGTTGGGTATATCTATGTACTCTTTGTGGTAAAGAAAGAAAGAACATGGTTTACTAATACATAGGTAAAAGTGTACATAGTAAAAAAGCTAGCTTCAGAGGATCAGATATACTTTAACTGATTTTTATGCATAAAACAGTTTTGTATTAAACATATTAACATCAAACAAAATAGGTCAATCAAATAACTATGAAAGTTACTTGAAATGTATTTCCAATAGATACTCACCTCTCACACAGTTTAACTATCTTCCCTGCATATCTGCCTTATAAATTTGCATGCCACCTAATCACGAGACTTCTGATGAATTGAGCTATTGCATAATGACGTCAAGTCCTCCACCTACAAGAAGGTGACACACTTCCATATGCAATAACTCCCCCTATGCATCAGCATTCAAGAAATACATAATTTGATGAGGCAAGGAATACAAAGGTGCACCAAAAGTGGAAAGGATGGGTGGGAATGTGTATGAGGAGGTGAGTATCTATCAGAAATACATTTTCAGGCACGGAAATGTTAACTTCCAAGATGATACCTCACCACATTAAAGCAGTGGAGGGGCATATGCAAAGTTACGCCTAAACGAGTTCCCCTCAGAAAGTCCCCTAAGGAAGCCCATAGAGTGCAACACCAATAGCAGGGGCACACTCATGGGAAACCGCATCTCATCTTGTCCAGGAAATATCCTTCTCCCCGGAATAAAGGGAATAAGAGGCAAATGAGCTCCATGTGTCAGAGAAACATCAGAGAAGACAGGTATGCAAAAAGTAAGGGGTGCAGGAAAGAGGAAAATAATCAAACCCAATGAGTCCAACAGCCTATAGGAGAACAAAATATGGAGGGCTGAAGCAGAAAAAGTGAAACAGACTAAACACAGAAGAGAACAAATGCCTAAAGAAGCCATCAAAAAGAGTGAAGAAGTACCTCAGATAAAGAGCAGAATTACAAAAGGGAATACCAAAATGTCAATATTGGGAACTAGAATCACAAGAGATGGTAAAGGGCAGAATCCCCAAGTTGACCAGATATATACCAAAGACAGGAAATTGAGAAAAGGAAAGAAAGTAAGACTACAAATCAGGATAAAATGTGGCGTGCATGTGATACATTTGGCCACGAGAAGAGTTATTAGAGAAAGAAAACAACATAATGCTTAATAACAAACAGGGAAAAAAGACAAAATAAACCCCAAGAATCATGGATAATGAAGAGAGAAAACAAAAAATAACAATAAAGAACACGGGTAAAGGATAAGGAAAGGAACAACCATGAGAATGAAATCCAGAAGAGATTGAAAGGTTAAAGTCACCTACAAATGGTAAAGTACTACTCAAAGCAAATCAGGTGAAGGACGTGGTCCAAGAGAACATTCCAGACTGTTGAGAATGAAATTCAGCTGACAGGACTGGAGTAAAAGACACATTAAACATGGTGTAATCCCCAACAAGTTGAACAATAGCTGTAATGATTCTGACAGTTAATGAGCCTCCAAAAGCCACAGATGAAATAAGACCTAAGTGTGAACAATGTTATACACATAGGACCAAATAAAAATCACCATCCTTTGAGAATTCACGATAAAAATTAAAGCTTTTGAAACAAGAGCTAAGGAAAATGAAAATCAAAGTTTCATTAACAATGCAAATCTCATGAAACCAAACACAGACTCTAAAATTTAAACACATCTGATCAATACAGTGCTGAGTAGAATAATGAACTTTTCAAGTCCAAAGGCATAGGGGGAGTTACTGCACATGAAAGTGTGTTGCCCTCCTACTGTTGGAGGACTTTTGCTACAAAATTACATCATTATGCAGTAGCACAATACACACAAAAACTTACAAGATTAGTTGGGGTTCATTAAAGACTAGTGGTTTGCAAATCTCTAAGGCAGACACACAGGGGAGATAGCTAAATTGTGTACAAAGGTGTGGTATTGTCTTGAAACTATATATCTTAGCATAAAATGCTTGTTTACAACACTCAGTACACGTGTGCACATGCACATATTTATCCATTTCTTTAACTTGGATTTTTTCTTGATCTCCTGGAAACTTGGTTTTTAATCAGTTTATATAATTTTTCTTTGTTTTATCTCATGAAATTACAATAGGCTAAATTGGTGAAAGGTTATTAAGCAACAGTAAAGAGAATAAATTTCTTTAGTCTGTGTGATATATATCTAAAACTTTGAAATTTAAAAGCCAAGTTGCAAAGAAACAAACAAACTAGCTATAAAATATTAGGTGATTGTCAAGCAGTGTTTGAAGATATCTGTGGTATGTATCACTATATATAATTTTTGGTATATGGCTGAGTAACGTTCCTTTGTGAATGATAACAGTCACATATACTATTTCTTGTCTTGTAATAACTGTCTTGTTTTATATATGGTTAGCTAGATGGAATTTGTGTACCAACGAATGGTAGCTGTACCTGTCTAATAACTGTAGGTATTCGTTTGATAAAACTCCTAACACAGAATTCTTGGCATGTTGATGATTAGTATTGTATGGGTAAATTTCCAAATTTGAAAGTCACTGCCAGCAGTCATTAGGAAGTTAGGAGGACTTGTCTTCTTCCTCCCCCCCCCCAAATTTATTTTTTACCTAATTTAGACTCAAGTTAAATGTGTAACTGTTAATTTAAGAGTTTAAACATTACACATTTTGTTGCACTTTTATGATAAATAAAAAAAATAATGAATCCTCTAATTTCATATGTTTTTCTTAATTCACCAATGTGAGGCCCCCAAATCCATGAGTCCTCATGGTTAAGGCCAGCAATAACAGAGGTGTGTACAATATTGGAAAATGCATATTGAAACCTCTCTATTAGGGATGACACAACTATTTAAGTACTAACAAAATATACATTTTTCAACTAAACCTTCAATGTTAAGCAGTGGTCTTTCTTTCAGGCTTGCTTTGGTTGGCCAACAGTTTTTATTAATTAGAAAGCAGCCAGTAGGTTTTGTGTTTTCCTCAGTAATGTTTGATATTTCTGAAAATTATCTCTGAAATTAATCATTTGTTCTGTCAACATGATAAGGATGTTGTGAGAGGAGGAAATCCGCTATACACTTTAAATAATTGGAAAAACTGAAATAAAGATTCTAAATGCATCAATTTGACAAAAATACAGAGATATTAATATTTCGAAAAAAGAAGATTCAAGACTATGTAATCTCCTAATCTTCAACACCATGTCAGATTACTCACGCATGCTCCTAGGAGTCATCAACTGAAACTGTATAAATCAAAGAGATCAAATATAAAATAGATAAACTAAAAAAACAGTTGAGTTAAAGAAGGAACCACAGATAGTAAACACAAAAAACAAAGGACAATATAGTAAATTTATCAAAAACCACCCTAACACCAACACAAAAAGAATTCTAAACAAAGGCCTAAATTATGCAATAACATAAAAATGTCCCTACCTTACAGATCAAAGCTGGAATAAAAGATTTAATAAGAAAATTAGTCCAGAAAATAACCAAAGAAAAACTAAGAACTAAGTCAGCAAATAAGAACACCTCATCTATCAAAATTAAAGATACAAATAAAAATCAACAAAATAAGAACACAGACAATGAAACTACAAAGACATTCCAAGGCAAGAATAACATAATGTGGTTTCCTAAAATACCAAATGGCAATCAAAACCTAAATGATTTTGTCTATGAAATACTGTGTAGAATCGAAGGTTATCTACTTAAAAACGATAAATTAAACAAAACATCACGAAATGCTAAATATCATCCCCTAAAGAATTACAGAATAATTCAAAAATTATCATAGGAAGGCTGACAAAGGGGCTGGAACCATAATTACTGAAACAGAAGATTACAATAACTTATTTAAAAAACTAAATGATTCAACTAAATTCATTGAACTATCCAAAAACCTTAATGAATATTATGGAATGTAATTGAATAGCCTACTATTAAAGTTAAAAAAGAACAATGACATTACAGAAGACATGTACTACAGCTTAAAAGTCACCAATGCACATAATCCTTATTTGTTTGGTGCTCCAAAGATTCAATAAAACTCAATTGACATCTGTCCCATCCTTTCAACTTATGGCAGCTACAATCATGTGCTTGCACAATTCCTAGATTTTCTGATTGAACCATTAAATGACAACAATAAATACATGATTAAATGTGTTATAGAATTCCATAGCATTCTCAACAACCTTAACAATTATCACAAAATGTACAATTTTGATGTAGTCTCCATGTATACAATGCTCCGAAAGATGGAATAATATAAAAAAAATTCTGACAAAACAAATTGCATTACTACCTGAGCTAGGAAATTTTGAAAAACTTTTTCCACTTTGCACAAAAAATGTTTCACCTGTCAAGACAAAACTTGTGAAAAAATAGATGGCCTAAGCAGCGGCAGCACTCTGTCACCTGGATTGTATAAATTGTTTATCAACAAAATAGAAAGTCAAGCCATTAACACAACTCTACATACTGGTTTAGATACATCAATGATGTATTTTATGGATTTAAAAACAGTATCCATCAACAGTCATTTTTACAACACGTAAACAACATTCACTCTAACATCAAATTCACTCATGAAGAAGAAAAGGAAAACCAAGTTTTAAATTGCATGAACATAACAATAGAAAGAAACTATAACAGTTTTAACACAAATCCACAAATCTGGTAATGATAACAACTATATATAGTTGGACTCAGCCCACTCAACTCAACAAAACATTGGCACATTATCATGCATTTACAACACAGCATTTGACACAAGCAGCAGCAGTAATCTGCAACATGAATTAGAATCAATATCTGATACATTTAAAGTAGAATTTCGATTAATGGGCACCTCAAAACAATGAGCACTGTGCCATTAAGGGCAGACCTTTTCAGTCTCTTTCTTTTTTCTACTATTTGCAACCAAAATAAATATTGCAATAATGGGCACCTCGATATTCCAGATTAAGGGCAGTATCTTTAGTTTCGTTCTCTATACAGGCACTTGATAAACTGGGCTTGGAGACGGCTGGAATGGGTAATGAAGAAAAACTTTAATATATGTTTAACATAACAGCAAATGTACAACGTTTCGACAAGGTTTTGTCATCATCAGTTAACCCTTTTGCTGCGGGCAGGTTAAAATGTGCATGTCATGACCTTTAAGAGTTATTTTCATTAATAAGATTTGGGAAAAACAAACTGCAGATGACATTGCAGGAAAACCTTCTCAAAGTGATGACATCACTTTGGATGATGATGAACCAACCCCTATGCCTGAGCTAAAACCACCATCAACCAACATCAAGTCATTCATGCAAGCACAACAATGGGCTTTTGACCTAAAGCAATTTGCACTTGAGTGAGGTTTGTCAGACATTTTAGACACTGTCATCACTCTCAAGGGACAATTGCAACACCACCAGTGTAAATGTGACAAACAATCATTGATTAAAGACTTTTTTTACCAAATAAACACATAACCAATGACGCACAGAATAAGAGTATAAATTTGCTATAGTCATATTTGTGCTGATGACCTAATGTGTGTGATGTACAAATGCATGGTAACTTTTTACATATACTCTACATGTATTTTCATAACTATGGAATAAAAATAAATTTAAAAAACATATTTCTTTGTTCTATGTATTTAATGTTTTACAGTATACACAGAAACACTGCTCACATACATGCAACAAAAATGGCTTTAACTACATATCAAACAAAATGGAAGGCCTTAAAATTCAGAAATTTAGTACAGTCAATATGGAATCCAGCTTGGAATGGCTCATTTTTTATATTAAAGGCACCTTGCTATAGAGAACATTTGAACACAGTCAGAAAGGTGCCATTAATGTCAAGGTTCTATTGTAATAACAAATGTCATTTCCCCAAACGTATTGTTACTAGAACTTTAGCCAGATATAAAAACAAACTCAATAATGGAAAAAAAAAAGAGGGGAAAAACAACATAAACTCCATGAAGAAAACAAAATGGACAAACTCAGACACACTAATAGGTGTCTTACTATATCATGGCTATGTAACCAAAAACATCATTAACACTTAGAAACAAGTATTAATCTAAACAACAGTTACTTTTATTCAAAAATGAGTATTAAAATCAAAGGTCATCTAAGGAAGATTTATTCAGACAACTTCAAAGATGGAAACATTTACAAGTATCATTGCAATCAGTGCAATAGCACCTATATAGACAAAATGAGGCACAACATAAGCATTAGGATAAAAAAACATGCCAATCCCCTACATTCACAAACACAGAAAAACAAATCAACATCCAATTACAATTAACAACTTTAAAATATTATGCAATGAGAATAACATTAATAGAAGAAAGAAAAATAAAATAAATATTAATTATTTGTGAACTAAAACCCAACTTAAATCAAAACACAAATGTCACCATATATGTTTTCTAAATTGGAACAAAATGCTGACACGGTATTTCTCACAATAGACAACAGTTACTTCATGATGGCTACACAAGACGTCAAAATGTTGGAGTAAAATTAAACAAAAAAAAAAATAAGCAATCTCCTCAAAAGCTGTATCTCTGGACTTTTATCATAACAATGTATAAAAAAATTCACAATTTCTCATCCAAAACTTATAATTTCTCTCTCTACCCTTTTTAAATCATTTTTTCACCTACTACATTTTTATACTGTAGAGATCTACAGGTCAAGAAGCATTACTGTTTTTAACTGCATGTTTTTTTTCTGAAAAAATTATTACACCTTTTAAAAATACGTATTTGAACATAAATAATACATAATTAACTAATATATAAAAGTAAAACCTAAACACAGTTTAACTATCAAGCTAATATGTATAAGGTGAGAAAAAAAAGGCTAGCAAGGACAAACCTCCAACAATGCTGAAGAGTGATTTGACATTCTTGTTGCTTCTTTACGATTAATGTGTGCTTGTTTTAAAATAACCATTTCAAATTAGCTCTTTCTATTGGTTATAAACATGTACTTCAAATGAGTATAGGGTGGCTTAGAATTTGCATTCCTAGTATAAAAGGTGGACATAGCTACTGTAGGGAATGACAATATTTATTTCTTTGTTACCCACTGACCTGAGGAATTTGAAATAAGTGATGGGTAAATAGCCTTGTATGCATAGTTTTGTGTCTAGACATACATGTATGCTGCAGGTGGAATATTATTCAAGCAATATAAACTTTTAGTTTATATTTTTTGTGTGCTTATGACAACAAAACTGAAATTTTAAGTATTTTTTAAAGGTTTCTTTTGAAACAAAGGAATTTAAACTTAGATAATATAAAACCTTGAATTATAACATACATGATAATGTTAATTTTATTAAGATACATTGATAGTAAAGTGGTTTAATTAAATTTTGAATGTAACTCAGTAAAATCTCATGAAATGGGCAGAAAAAGGTTTAAAGAGTGTGCAGTAGTTAAAAAGTTAATGGATATTTGTATGTGATTCTAAAATTATTCATCCTGAATATTTTCTCTAGGGGCTCAATGTTAGTGTTGTAGCCAATATAAAATGTTTTCATATTATCATTGATTTGTCTTCATGGAAAAAGGTTTTCTTGCTCTAAGGTGACAATCTGTAATGAAACATTATGGAAAATGAAGTTCTTTGAAAATAGAAAAGATATTTTTTCATTTTGAGCTCAGGAGTTTCTGGGTGACATATTCTATAGGCTCCAAGTAAAAATGAAGAAATAATTGATGATTTCATCTGTTTATGGTGGCAGGAAAAGAAGTGAACATAAAGAATTTGGTGGTTTATGATATACAGAGAGGACAGGTTTTAAGATTTCTTTTGTTATAAAAATGTTCAAGAAATGAACTTTGTCATCTTTTTCCCATTCAACTTTAAATTTGATAGTAGGGTGAACGTGATTAATGCTATTGAAAACACTTTCAAATCCCTTCTTTGGTTTGGCCATAAGAAAATATATCATCAACATATGAGAACCAAGAAATTTCTGAAAAGTTTATGTTTATGGAAGGAAGTAATTCAATCAAGACTTCTGACAGTTTGTTCAGTTGACTGTTATTTTTTTATTCTCCAACTGCTAAATATAATACTGTGTTATTTTATGAACCAAGGACACATTTCATATTTTACTACAGCTAAATTACCTTAGGTTCACTCATAAACCGAACACCAAACCGGATATTTCGGGCTACAAATGGAGCTTGACTCATGTTTTCAGCACCAACTGCAAGGACAATTTCAGATTCTCTGAGACAGATTTCCTGCATGAAAAAAGTAATAATGATGACAGAACTACTTTTACTTGAATGTACAAAATTAGACATGAATGCTTAAGTTAATTCTGCACCTCAATATACAAAAATCAAGCGGCTAAAAAACATCAGTTCTCTGATATCTTTCGGTTCAATGTGAATCAAGACAGTTTATTTGGGTTCAAACAACAAAAAAGTGACCAAAAATGATACTTTGCCTTGCACTTGCTAATCTTTATTTCAAAATAGCTGTGTGCAAGATTTTGATTGATGTATAAGATTCACTGACATACATGTAGAAATACCAAAGCTGCAATCAATGTACCAGGATTGTGTCATAAATGTAGTAGCTGAGATAATGTTCTACAAAATAGTCAATAAGCAGGCATATCATGCATTTTCTGTTTGAATAGGAATGACTACTCAAATAAATAGTGTTAGTCACTATGGGTAAGTCTGATGTCACATATTCAACTAAATAATGCAAGATTTAGTAAGTTGGTTACATTTGAAACAGTTCTTGAGGAGGTGTAACTTGCTTAATGAATCCTTATTTCCAGTAAAGTTGACTGTCTGTCACCCAGAAATGTAGACTACATGTACACTGTTGCTTTGTGTTGCAAGAATAAAGATTGCTTCATTACACATTAAAATTAGTGTCTAGTCTATTTATTTCATTGTACAAACTCAGTTACTTCAGGGAAACTAAAACTTACTTTACCACATATCTTGCCAAATCTTCTGCTATATATCACATCTAAAACAATCATATTAACATAGCTTCTAATCACTCTAATAAATACCAAAGTAAATTACAAATCTCAGGTTGTTATATATTTAAATATAGGACATAAACACACGATACCTGGTATAATCTGATAATTTCTTTTTCCAGGAGCCTTATGCTATTTTGTTGCCCTGGGCAAGTTTTGAATTTGCCACCCTCCTTTACTACAAATCAAATACATTATTTATAATTAAAGTCTTAGGAAATGTTAAAGTATTAGATAATACCCATGTCAGTTCAAACTGTACACTGTTTGCTTGAAGTCCAGTTTTTGTACAATTTCATGCTTGACAGAAATTACTGCCAATCAAACCAGTCTTATGTCATGGTTGAACTTATATGGGTTAAAATCTATTTGAATTTGAAAAAACCTTTTTTCTCCACTATTAACAGCAATGACCAAAGTTAGCAGAATTCTCAGTTAAAATAAAGGTGTTAAGAAATAATGATGTTAATCTATTTTTGCACATATATTTCAATATTTTTTTCTGAAAAAGGGCCTGCAATTCCTCACACAGTTCTAGCTGTTGCAATTACATCAATTGCCTCACCATCTGATACGCCAATTTGGACGTCCATTCAGTATTTCAATAAGTAAGCAATGCAGTCCAGGAAAGTAAGCAACTATCTGTGTTCATGTAATTACTAAAACCTCTCTTCCATGGATTCAATAGCTGTGTCAACAGTTTTGCTGAAGAAACTGTCCTTCAGAAAAAGTGATTTATTTTTTTGTGAGCAAATCTGCTATTATTACAAAAATTTCCATTCACTTTAATTTCCTTTGTGAGCTTCCTTGCATTCACCAATGCCTTTACAAAGCCTACATAATGATGACAGAAATATTTTGTTTTTTATAGCTGCAGAATAGCTAGATATGTGAAGATCCTGTTTCTGCAATCAACCAACACCTAACGGCATTAGGGATTGTACATCAGGTCCGTCACTCTCTATGCATTCACTAAGTGTGCACAGTCATTCTTTTTATTGCATTATGTGTGCCACACATGGAATTTTACGAGATATATATTTTCTCAATTCTTGAAACATTTAAAATATCATAAAATGCCTCAAAATATTGCAAATGCTTCACTATGGCCTATTTCCGAAGTAAGTCCTGAATTGCCTTCTGTGGACACTGTCAAAAAAACAGGATCCTTTGATGGAGGGAAGCAATGGGATGATGAGACAATGGAGAAGGTGAATGACCAAACCCTCTGAAAGAACCTGTAGGACCTATGGATCTGTTGTAAATAATGTCCACATGTCTAAAAGGGGAAAAGTTGCTCTTACTCGCACTGATTCTTGGGCTGAGTCACCAACTCTGTAATCCTCTGAGTCAAGAAAAAACATGTCATGCACAATTTGTGCAGAGAAGTAGTGAGATATAAAAAAAAAAATAAAGAGAACTACAATATATTTTATGATTAGCTAAAAAACACACAGACGGAAGTATAAGAAACAATAATAAGTGGAAAGGATACAAAGTTTACTAGCAGTGTTAGTGTTTAAAACAAATTACAAGCCTGTGTGATACTCCAGAATATGCAAGTATTAGTATGATGTGTTGTTTTTTGAATGTCAGTTTAGTTAAATGTATCACCCATTGTCTCTGTTCATTTTTGGATTTTTTTTCGTTAATAAGTAAAGTTTCCATATATTTTCTCTCTTTAAAATCTTTGGGTTTTTGTAAGATAGAAACTTTTTATCAAAATGCATAAATCCCTACACTACAAATTTTATTTTTCATTATATAAATTCTATAAAAAATATTTTAATATCACATGTTAGATGTCTTGTGAAGTTTTACACCTGGTTATTCCATGCTTGCTATATTAGATGGTACATTTTGTTGTTGTTGTTTTTTCCACTTTCAAAGAATTCATTTACATTTCTGAAATGAATTTTCCATTTCAAAAAGCATTATTGTGTAAACCTTTGATTCTGCTTGTAATAAATATCTATTTATTTTCCAATTTTTTATATTTATTAACTAAGGTTTTGTTTCCAAAACTGAAAGCATCTATCATTTTGCAGGTGCTGATGATCACCTATCAGTAATCTTACATCAACAATTATTGTTATTCCTAGTATTGGTAATAAAGTGAAATATTATAAAATTAAATCAAAGTAATCACAGACGTGTCATCCTTATGTCATCCTCTGGACAACTGATGCTGGATTTGAATTTATGTGATCTAAATCATATGATAAAAAAATTCAAAAGGCAATGAACCAACTCATAATATGCTTCTTATATATTTCAAATATGTATTTCAGTAACAAAACTGTTAATAAAAATACTATGCTTGAGGATACTCATGGAATAAACTTGTTCCTTGAAAACATGAGTGGGTCCTAATATGGACATTAAGTAAATCATAGCAAGGGGCAAAACTGCAAGAACTGAAATTAAACACCATTGATGATAATTGACAAAACTTGTTAAGTTGGAATGGAAAAACTTTAATATGAAACCCTCCTCCAGCTATTTTAAGTTGGACCCAAATCACTTTCGCATCCACAACATTTCTTTCCGAAACCAAAATGCACACTTCCATGTTGTAAAGGTCAGGTGTCACAAATAACCACAGTATAACTAGGTTAACTACCACAGAAAACCATAACATCAAACCAAAATGCACACTTCCATGTTGTAAAGGTTAGGTGTCACAAATAACCATAGTATAAAACCAAAATGAACATTTCAATGTTGCCAGGGTTAACTACCACAGAAAACCATAACATCAAACCAAAATGAACACTTCCACATTGTCAAAGTTAGCTACCACAGATAATCATATCATCAACAAACATTATTTCACTAATTTGCACATATAACTCTTCCTGATTATTCTCAAGTAATACCTCCAAAACAAAGGTCTACAATTCAAAAGGAGTTCATTTACCATGATAATGATTTTTTGTTTGTATCAACTATTTTTTCAGTACCATGAATTAGCAAACTTTTGTAATTTTTTTATATCAGCTTTTAAATTTTACGTTACACTAATCAATTAAAGTTCAAAAAGTATACTTATACTTCACAAGAAAGAATTGAGTTTGTTCAGCATAGAATTTTCTCCTATAATGAAAACTTTAAGAAAAAGATTTTCCAGTAAATAATACATAAATTTAAAATACTCACTAAACAATTTTTGGTTAGAGTTGTAATTTATTTCAGTTTGTTCTTGTATAGGTGTTAATGAATTAAATTCAACTATATGCTACTGTGTGCTGCCTTCTGTGTTCTACACTGTGAAAGTTGGATGTTTATATGCCTCATCACAAAATCGCCAACTTTGCAGGAACTCGTATAGAATCTATATAAAGACAGCTTTTATATATCTTGGACATCGTTATCTAAATAATTTGTTTTATATTTTATCTTACTGACTTAGTATTGCCTATATTTATGCCATTTACTGGAGAATTCTTTCCTTCAAATTTTCCTCAACTTTTCATTTATATTATTATTTTTCACTATCTAATACAGTTTCTTTTGATTTTGAAAAAATAATACAAAGGGTTAAATTCATACTTTTATTTTTTGGTGGATAATGGACACTTTTTTGGAAATCAGTCTGAAAATGAATTGCACAGTGAAATGGCTAATAAATACTCATAATTCTGACGTGCAATGCAACTTTTCTGTAGTTTATGTACGACAATGGAAAAAGTGTAACAGTAACATATAATTTAAATTACAAGAAAAGAAACATTGAATTGTTAAATCTTCTCAGCTATAAACTATAGTATAATGATAATTATATACATTAACACATATTACTATTTACAGGAATACCCTACAAACCCACATATATATATATATATATATCCTCTTAATACAGGTAGGTCTAAGTGCGTATCATGACTTTTTTAGAGTGTTACATTCAAAATTTAATCAAACTACTTTATTATCATTGTATACAAATAAACTTGGCATCAAAATGTAGTTAATAAATCAAATTTTGAATATTATGTAAGTTTAAAGTTCTTAATTTTATGAAGATATATCTTAAAAAACCCTCAGTCTCCCCTAGTATGAGAATTGTGACATTTCCTCTTCCCTCTTCTCTAATTTATTTACCACTCCTCTGAGGAGTACAAAATTTAACATAAATTACTCATTATGATACAGGTATTACTCAGACAAAGCATAATTTTTCATAGCCTTCAATCTTATTTGTTTATGGAGCCATGAACCATAAAATCAGACTCTTGCCATGCCCACCTGTCACATTTTCTCTTTCACAAATTGCCAATAGTTCTCTTTGATGTTTTAAACTATGTTATTTATAACCAATATAAAACCACAGTTTAATCTATAAAAGGATATGCTATATACATTGTTTCTGTACAGATAATTCCTGGTTCAGTTTCAAATTTCTTCTTACAGGAATCACAGTGGCTAGTTTAGCTGAATTTTTAAAGGCTCTTATCACATATTTAGAAACCCAGATAAATTATGATAGTTATAGAGCATTGTTTGCTTTTTGTATGTTATTATTCTGTCTTCTTAAATGCATTATTTAATTAATTAAAAAATTTAGTGTAGTTGTAGTACCATTAGTATAAAAAGTAGGTTTAAGTTTCATTAACAGTCGACAGCAGAAAAAAAGAAGTCCCAGATAAGTACTATGTTTCTTGTTTTTCATGAGTATTCTTTATTTATTATTGTTATAAAAGTAACTGAAATGTAATAATTAGAAACTTATTAGGTTAAATACAGTTAGATTAGGTAAGACAAAGAAAAAATAATAATAATAAAAATTCTTCAAGAGGTATAATCACAAGGATTTTGTGCATTACATAATTTGATACAGTATCATGTATCATGAGCTACATGTTTGCCAAGTGATTTACAGCTTGTATGGCAGGATTATTAGTTAGACATAGTTCAAAGAGCAATAAAACAATAAAAGTTCAGTAGAAACAGATGTGAAGTGTTAGAAGCTTTACAGTTTGCAGTCATTGTAGAAAGGAAAAAAAAGGGTAATTTAGACTTAATTTGTATCTTTTTATGGTAGTTAGCTATGAGGTCAGTCAAATTGACTAAATGTGTATAAAGTTAGGGTAGAGAAAATGGAAGATAAAGTTTTACTGAAAAAAACGTTTGATATTTATTTAGGAGGTTGTAGAGATTATGTAAATGAAATATGACAATTTTTAGATGAAGGAAAGTATTTTTAATTTTAACATGAAAATCACTCTGCATTCGAAGCAGTCAACACTTTGACTCCATGTATTCACAAAGAAATATTTGGTAAAAATACTTAATTAAAAATTCTGATTTTTTTATCTACAAAAGGCATGTAATGTTTACTGAAACCTTGCAAAGTTTCATGAAGATATACAAAACATATTACAAGTTATAGTACAGAAACTTTAAAGATGAATTTCAGGTCACAAACTGACCGAGCTTGTAATGAGAGAGATATTAGATACATACTACATAAAAAATAAAGTTAATGTTTGACTTCTCTACAGTACCACTTAAAGCAAACTTTTCTATTTTATGTTTATAGATATTATACCTTGAAAAAATATATTTTACCAACCTGAGCTCCTGTGACAACTGCCTGAAATCCTGAACCACACAGCCGATTAACAGTTAAACAGGGGACTTCCTTAGGTATGTCACACATCAAGGCTATCGATCGAGATATGTATGCACCATCAATGGATGAAGACTACAGGGAAAAAGAATTAGAAAAAAAAACTTAACAGAATTCTAGTAGTTTAATTATGGTTCTTTGTCACCATATAACAATTTATTTAATTATCTTTATTAAAAATAAGCATATACTATACCAGTATATTATTTTTAATTTTACATGCTTTAACTTGAAACATTTTGTTTTTATTATTTTTTGTACATTCACAAAATAGTCTTTTAAAAACCATCTGAAAAAAACCTTTTATAAATCCAGCTGAAACCAAACTTTTTCCAATTTATGATGTCCTACCTGTATGACATTCCCTACAGTTACTGAATTTATAAGTTCAGGAGGAACACTGGCTGCCTCAAGTGCTGCCTTACTTGAAATAACACCCAAGTTGATAGCACTAATGTCCTTTAGCCTTCCTCCAAAAGTTCCAATTGGAGTGCGTTTAGCAGCTGTTATGAAAACTCCTGTTTTAAATATATAAAATAATTTTAAGTTAGTAACTTCACAATTATTATGCATAAATCAGTCAAAAAATTGGTTAAAATATTTACGTACTGGAGTATTTTTAAAATCATAAAATACGATTCTATCTTGTCACATAACTAACAAAAATTAACTAAAATGAAAATATGCAATTTTACAAAAGAGGTTCTTAGATGTACTAAAGTTAACAACGTTCTTCAAATAGCAGTGAAAAACCTTATATGAATTTAAGTAAACATTCCTCACCATCTAACAACCATATGAGGATTTTGTTTAGTTCTAAGAAGCATGTTGTCACCTTAGGAAAAGTTCTAATTTTCCTATACTGCATCACTTCTCTGCCAAAAGGAACATAGTATACTCATGTGACTCCTTCTATGCACCTCTACCGAACTATCACTTCAAAGTTTGGCAGAAGACGGAAGCACCGGAACAGTCTCGGGAGAGTGGGTGGGAAGTGTGAAAAGAGGGAAGTACCTATTGGAAATACATTTTCAGTATAGGAAAATTATAAATTCTGATATAGTACTTCTCTCCATTCACAAGATCAGCTAGAATCCCACATGATTGGGAGGAGGGACCAGTTTGAGAGAAGAACAGATGAACCTCCCGAAAGCATCCGAAGGATACCTCCGTAGATGAGAGAGTCAGATTGGAAGAGGGGAACTGCACCACTTCTTAGCCAGGTATACTCTTTCCCCTGTGTTGAATGTATAAGATATCAGGGTGGAAAATGAGAGGAGCACATCCAAATGGGAGAGAATGTGGTAGGAAACTGATCCCAACCAGAGAAATGTTGTATCTCAATACCACAATGGGAAAAGTAGTTAAACAAGGATGTGCCCCTGGGTGTAGAGTGGCTGAGGCATGGCGGACCATACTTGGTAAGTCAATTACATCCAAAACCTCCTTGCAGGGTACCGATATCCTTGCGAAGGCAGGATGAGGATCATACCATCTTCAACTCAAACTCAAGAACCAGATAACTGAGTACCATTCCGATTCCCGGGTAGGACACAAGGATTAGCTCTGAGCTATCGATCCAGGAATTTTATATCCAGTATCAAAAGGAAGTCTATCCCTTGCAATCAACTTCCCCTACTAGGAAACAGGCTGGGATCCTCCAAATGGCAATAACATCTTTGTAAGAAGAGAGAATGATGAACAGCCAAGGATAGAACTGGAACAATCCCAGGTACCACCACTGTGACCGACAGAGGAAATTGAGACAGACAACCAACAACCTGTGTGAGGACTTATGTTGATTGGTTCACTCTAAATCCAAAACCTGCCTGTGGGGTACCGACATCCATGCGAGGGTAGAATGAGAGCTCCCAATGAAAGGGGCGAACAGCATTTTGACATCTCACTCCGTTCTACTGATTATCGCAAAGTGGAGGATATGACATCATCTACACCCACAGAACACCACCACCCTACTGAATGATTATAGCCATCTTTGTGTGGAACCCCTTGAGAAGGGTGACTCCACAGTCAACCACCCCAGTGGTTTGGAACTGGTAAGTGGTACGGGCTCCCATACTTCACTAGAAGAAAAGGGGGTTGAGAATGTGTTGGAGAGTCTGAAGGAACATCATCATCTGAGACTGTGCAATGGATGAATTTGAAAAGCAGATCATTCCAATTCATTAAATTGAGGCATGGCAGGGTTGGGCAGCTATCCCCTTCTGCTTTACCCAAGAAATTCATGGGTGGTACAGTCTGGAACAGGCAAATTCATGAAGTAAAAATTGTGAGGTTATTCACCTTCGAGCAATCTTGTGAAACACCTCATCTCAACAATGAGCATTGCAATGCCATGAAAGATGAAGCGCAAGTCAACATAACTGAACAGTGTGGATTTAAATTTAAAGAATACCTGGTTTGGCAACACTGAGCAGGATCCATGTAAGGACTGTATGAAGGATGAGCCCCTGAAATAACAGAAAGCATTAAGAAAACTTACTCAGTCTTAGAATCACACCAAAGTTTGAAGAACAGCCACAGGTGGAAGGCAAAAACCAGAGGAAGCCAAACCACGATATGATGTAAATAATGGGAGATGAACACGTTAGTTATGGTACACATGCCTTATTGCAGGATTTCCTCCAAAGGCCAACAAAGACAAGAAGCGAGGGAAAAGGTGAGGTATCACAATTGATGAGAAGTTACTTTGAACAAGTTCCAGTGGGAATGAGACAAGGAGAAATAAACCAACTGGATCAAATGATGAAACCAACTGGTGAGGGTAGAAGGGGATAGATCTTTAAATGAAAAAGATTGTCATGGGATAAAGAGATGGCAACAGGAACCATGGAAGAAAGCTGTGCAGGCAACATAGCAACAAAGAACATGCTCCGGACATAGAAGTGAGAAATACAGGGAAGGGAAATAGGTAAAAATGAGGAGTTACCTTCTCAAGCCTCTGAGGTTTTTGGGAGGAAGGAACCATTTGGATAAAGGAAAAGATAGGTATGGTGGTAAAGAGTGTGTGTAACATCGATGGCAAACAAGTTAGACCACTGTCAACCACAAGCCAAAAGGAGAAGAAAATGCACTTTAATGGAAAGGTGAAACATAGAACACGAGGAAAGAGGTTCGAACAAAGGTAAAGTAAAGAAATGGAGGACCACATTAATATCTCAGTCTGGAAGAATAGGTCATTGGGGAGGATGGCGAATCCAGAAGGAACGGATTAACATGATAAGGATGGGTGAAGCAAAGACTCTGAGGTAACGGGAAAGATGAAAGTATGAGACAAGGCTGCCCGATAACCTGAAATCAATGAGACCAAAGACACCTGATCGAAAAGCCATGTGAGAAACTCGGAGACACCAGCCACAGTAGGTTGAGTAGCAAGAAATCCCCAGGCATGGGATCATGTGTGAAAGACATTCCACTTCCATTGGTGTACTTCCATAGAATAGGAATGTATGGATTGAGCCAAATGGAAAGCTACAAGATGGGAGAAACCAGATCTCCTCACCAAGGACTGGACAAAATCTAGGCATGAAGATGGAGGAAGTGAACTGCAGGATGTAGAACCAGTGACTGTTGTTGATGAAGGAGGTTAGGGAATAAGAAAAGTGGTACAGTAGGGAATAATTGGACTTGGTGCAAATGAGGAAACCACAGTTGAGCCGGCCAATAGAAGGACCCAGCACAGAGTGACATAGATTTGGGAATCCACCCAATGAAGCAATTAAATAGGCAATTGGCCTAAGGCATCAATAGCCAAAGCCTGAGGATGAAATACTAGGAACCACAAGAGGGGTAACTTGTGATTCAGGGCAGTGGTAAATGCATCGATATGAGGAAAACCTCACTGATTGCAAAGCCACTGTAAAACGAGAGGATGAAGGGACACTCCATTGGATAGATGTTGTTGGGGTGGGAAAGTCACGAGATTGAAAGCACTCGGGACATGACACACAATTAAATTGATGTGGTGAGAGTGAGCCAAATAGAGGAGATCCAATATATAAGAAAACAGAGGGATCTTGACCAGATGCCACCTTGGTAATTGATATATGCCACCACCATCGAATTGTCGGTATGAATCATCACCAGACAATGTCTGGTTAGAGGGTGGAAGTAATCCAAAGCCCGACAGATGGCTAGAAGCTTGAGTACATTTATATGTAATTACTGTTCGTCTACAGACCAATGACCCGAAGTCTCCTGGTGATCAACCCATGCACTCGAGTTGTAAATCCAGATGAGGAAGAGGAAGCAGGACTCCCGCTGATATGAGAGTCTTGCCCAACCACCAAATCAGTTTGTCTATTAGGGAAGAAGGAAGTGGAATAGGAGCATCCAAGAGATCCTTAGCAAGATTCCATTGATTGTGCAGAGTCCACTGTATGGAATGCATGTGTGCATGACCTAGGGGGACCACCAATATCATAGAAGACCACATCCCCAAAAGCAATAGAACCTCTCGTGCTGAAAGTGAGGGAGAAGACAGGGTGTGACGAGCTGACCATTCATTAGAACAGAGATACAAAGGAGGGGGATTGGGCTCGACTCAGGTGAGTGTTGAAAAAAGACACTCAAATGTACGAGGTATTAGGTATGACATAAGTAGGACTTCTCCAATTTGATTAACCAGCCCACCTAAGCAGCCACATGAATGAGCTGACAATCATGATGGGCCAATTCCTGTTCAGAAGGGGCCAGAAGAAATCAGTCATCCATGTAATAATGGAAATGCAGTCCCAGGGTTGAAGATAACGAGCAAAAGCCCTGACCACCCAACAAAAAACATAAGGTGCAGAAGGGTAGGGCATGAAACTGGTACTCCATTCTGTGATGGATGACCAAAGATAAGGACTGGAATGTATTAATACATGAATATGCAGGTAAGCATTGGCGACATCCATCTTGGTCATCCATAAACCTGGAGAAAATGCCCACCTAAAGGTGAGAAAGGACTCCATGGTGAAACAGGTGAGGTGAACAAAGCAATTGAGGTGGGACAAATCGATGACAGGTCTCTAGTCCCCGGTTTTCTTGGGAACAACAAATAGATAGGAGTAATACCCCAATGAATGATAGGTAACAGGTTCAATAGCCTGTTGAGTAAGGAAGTCCTTAACCGCCTCTGACTGATGCTGACATACAATTAGATCCCGAGGTGAAGGGAAGGAAACAGGTATAGGGGAAAAGGGAGGCATGGCAAGAAATTAGATCTTGAATCCTTCTGACAAAACCTGAAGAACCAAAACATTGTTGATGAAGAAAGGCCACAAGTCTAGCTCCCACTGGACCAGATCCCACCTATTAGTCACCAGTACTACTGGCAATGCATTGTGCATCATCAAGAAAAATAACGAGCTGTGACATCTCGAAAAGAAGGGACAGGTAAGGGCTGGGAAGGAGAAGGATGGGAAATTGGAATTGATGCCACACTTGGCTAAGATTGAGACAAATAGGCTACCAAATGATAAAGTGTAGACTGATGCCACCCGAGATTCCAAAGTCTACAGGACCATATCAAAGATGAAACACCATAAAAACAGAGTCACACGTAAATCCTGGGAGGTAAGCTGTAGATAAATATGCCTTTGATAAGAAAGCATCCTGACCCAGAAGGTCCCAACAACAGATAAATAACATGAATAATGTAAGATTCGAAGACGAAAAACAAGTCAACATGGAGGTAAGGAGGGAGAGGATGTTCACAGAAAACCCCTCAGGATTTCTGTGAAGAACTTCAGATAGATATCACAAAAGAGTGTGAAGGTAAGATATAGATGGGAAAATGGGGCATGGGATAAATCAACATAGAGTTCAAGGCCTGCCTCCAAATTGGTAAAACCAAAACCAACAGTTGCTGGTCGAGTTAAGGACAGTCTGCACGATGATAAGCAAAGGCAGACTGATTCGAAGCTCATGGGGGATGAGGCATGTTAACACCTTCGTGTAACTGAGAGGTGAATTGTTCAGCATGGACCCAAATGTCAGGGGAAGGGAGAAAAACCAAATATGGTTGGGAAGAATGTTCATACAGTAAGAAAAACATCTGTGTATAAGAGCTGCCAAATGAGAGGTGATAGTTTGGTAGAGGCTCATAGAAAGATTCACATGAGTATACTATGCTCCTATTGGTGGAGAAGTGACAGATGATGATTTACATGAGAGACACATTGGAATCACTTGATTCCAATAAGGAGGAATGGAAGGCTTGTGGTATGCGTAACGAAAAAGTTTGTATATAGAGGGCAGCAAGGAACTAGAATAGCTAATCTTGTGAGTGGAGGGAAATACCGTATCAGAATATTTATCTTCCTTTTATAAAACACTTCAAGAAATGTCCAAACTTCTACTACATGTGATGTCATTGATAGCTATTATTCATCCCTCCTCTCAGTAATAAATTTATTTTGGGACCCTATCAAAGTGAGCATATACAAACAAGTTTACACCCTCAAAAAAACATGATGACAGTTAAATTCTTGATGGTATTTTAGGTTGGAGATTCTTCATATCCAAATGCATAAAAGAGTTTCCAATCTCCAAGTTACACTACTGTTTATTCCAAAGATTCCCATATTTTCTCAATACACCCCTCAAAACATTTAACATCCTGGTTCAGACCCCACACCTAATGAATCAACAGTTTTTAAGATTTTTTTATTGAAAATTATCAAATATGCTTTTTAATATTTCATATGCAATTTTCTTTCATTAAATAATTTTGTGTAATTGCTGTGGTCCCCTGTTTGGGAACCCCTGGTCTATTCTAAAGTATAATTCCGTAACTCAATCTATTTTCTAAAATTACACCCAAGTTGTTTATAATTGTTTACCAAAATATGCCTGATACAAACTCAACAAATTAAGCTCTTTTTTAAAAAAAACTCAGCCCCATCTGAACAGCTCCATAAATTAAATTGTGTATTTCCCAATCCTTCTCTTATCTGAACAGCTTTTTTTATAAGAACCCAGACTATTTCCCAAACCTCATAAAAGTTAAAAACCTCCAAAATGTAAACTTTTACAAAACCTTGCATTATTCAAAAAGTTCCATAAGCTAAGGTTTTTATTAAACCTTGTCTGATCCAAAATCTAAATAATTTCATATTCTAAGTGTTTTCCAACACTTTCCTCACCTAAGCAACTCCATTAACTAAATTCTCACAAACTCTGCCTCATCAAAACAGTTCCCTATTTCAAAACTCTCACTCATCTGAACAGTACCAAAACTGAAGTTCTAACTTATGCAGACCTTCCATCATCAAGGGAAAACCACAGAGGTTTACAAGTACCAAATAGAATATATGAGGTTTTTAAAAATTGTCCAACTTACATAATACATATCAAATTGATAAACTATACTTGATACACCTTGTTTCTCTCTTACCTCAATGTTTACATGTCCCAAATCAAACCTGTTTCATTTATTTTGTTGATAAAATACAAATATGGAAATCTGAAAAGATTGGGTAAAATGTCCATTATCAAATGGTCCATCATGAAACCATTCATCATTTTTAATTGCCTTATGGAGGTCATGTAGGATAAACAAAAAAAAAGAAATAGAAAAAGTGGACAAAATGCCTATGCTCTTATTCGCACCTTTTTGAACCTGAGCATTTTCCAAAGCCTTTCTCACATGAACATTATAAATAGTTTTCTAAGCCTCTGTCATCTGAATAACTCCCAAACTTGAGATACCTTTCTGATTCTATCAGCTAAACTCTATAACCAAACCTTTTACAGCCAATGTTATTTTCCAAATCTTACTGTATCAACACACCTTCGAACTGTAAATTGCTTTCCCAACCTTACTCTTCTGAATTCCATGTTATATAATTTTTTTTTAAATTTTCTCTTGTCTAAGCAGCTCCAAACTTTCACTACTTCTTAAACCCTATTTATAACTTATACTATTTCCAGATTACATTAACCTGAACAACTACATAACCTAAGCTATTCTCTGTACACTCTCATCTGAATAACTACATGAAAAAAATTCATTCATGAACAAATAAACAGTCTAAGCTACTTTCTGTGTACTGTTTAGTCTAATCAGATCCATACCCTAAGCTTTTCTTCCAACACTTTTCCTATCTGAACAGTTTCATATGTTAATGCTGGATATCTGTAAATTCATATGTGTATCAGTAACTTATGACATTTTATTTAAATTACAATAAAACATTTTCTGTTTTTTTACTTATTATTTATTAAGTTCAATTTTAATTTTTGAAATAAAATAACTTATACTCACATATTTTGAAATTAATGTTTAGAATTATTTTTTAACAAAACAAATTAAATTATTTGACTGTTTTATTTGCTAGAAAACTAACCTCTTAATAATGCTGACATCTTCCTAAAAGTATGGATGTTCAAATGGTAAAAAAAAAAAAAAACAGATGACGTAAGTGTACAATTTCTACAACTGGTGCTTCAATTATTTTGTTTCTAGACCTAAAAAAACAGAAAATATTAATTACTTTAAATGAAAACACAGATATACAGCAATAGCTGATATTTTATTCAACAACAAATCTTACAAACAGCAATTTCCTATTAAAAGTAAAGAAGAATTAAATGGCAGTAGTAGTGTTGCATGTCCTTTCAACACACCCATCTTGCAGTGATAAGATAAAACATTTAAAATACTGTTAAAATGCACTTACAACAATAACTGACAGTACTAGTCATCAGAGTAATTATCAACTTTTCTGAAAAACAAAACTAATGCAAAATGAGAAAGTATGTACTAGTTTTGGAGAAACTAGTCTCCTTTTTCTGGAAAAGGAAAGTTAAGATAATATTTTATGTTTTAGATAAGTTTATGTTTTTTAATTTTGTTTATATAAGTTGTTTGCCATTCTATCAGTTTAAGTTAGAGCACAAAACTTTTGTTTTTTTCTCAACAAGCATATTGAATTTTAATCTTATTTTGTTATAAAGTGTACAGTAATACCAGTATATTAAAAGATATCAAACAAGAGAGATTACTATTACAATAAACATTCTGAGACACTTGAATGTTAAAAATTTTTTTTTTCTACACATGACTTAAATAACAGTGAAGTTTGAAGGACCAGAGTTCTAGCAGCTAAAGAGGAAGAGCAGTAGTCTCAAAACATTGATGTGAGTCTAAGATCCTTTGTACTATGTACATGTTGTAAGCATTGTTTCAGATGTGAATTAAATGAAGATATAAGTATGAAAGATAATTGCAAAAATTAGTAATTTCAAATTGTTATACATATGCACAATGAGTTATTATAATTGTCTGGTAGTAAATCAAGCTACTTGCAAAAAAAAAGAGTTGGGGTTTGGTGGAGATGAAGACGTTGATTGAAAATAATGGGGAAAATATGTAACAAGTAAACTGTAATGAGGGTCCTGTGTTCAAGCCATAGTTAGGTCATAACATATGAATAAAGAAATCATTTGGTCATTCAAGGTTAACCTTGCATATCCACCCTTAAAAAAGTAAGAAGCTAAATAAACCCTTTATTTTATACGAGAGGAAGGAAATCACCCCTCTTAAACTCATATAACATTCTGGCTTCCACTACTACTTACAGTATTTTTCAGATTTTGGGACATCATAATTTGTTATAACATGAAAACGACTGCAGATAGCATGAGTATATAACTGAAACATTTTCACAAGTTTAAAAAATTAAATCAACTTGATTTTGAATACTTCTCTAAATTTTGAGAGTAATTTCACCACCATCTCAAAAAATGAAAGTTTAATAAAATTTATATCACATAAAATTTCAATCGAAACATCCTGAAAAATATCTGTAGAACCTTTACTGAAAAAATTCAAAATTATTTTACAATATTATATGTATATTATATTATACATACATTAAATGACCCTTCTAAACTTTTAACATATATTAATTATTTTAAACCAACACTCACCTAAAATGTTTAGTCTTACTATAGTAAAAAATTAATTAATTTATTCTAATCAACATTACAAGCCCTCAGTTTTGTTTACCCCTAGAATTACCAATGAAATCCATCTGGACTCATCATCTGAGGCCCATATAGACTCCATCAGCTTTTTTATACATTTCTAAACTTTATGCACCAACTTGTTTACGAGTTCAATGATGACTTACAGGGTCCCGAATATCATATGAGTTACACAAAAAAGTTTAAAAAAATATCATCAATATTGCAAGTAGTACCACTAATTACAGCTGGGTTCTTCTGTGTATTCTACAAAGAAAATGAGATTTACTCTAATGTTTTTGATCAGTTAGTTACACTGAATGTTGTAATAAGGAAAAACATAAAATTACTCAATATTATGCAATATGTAGAGCCCACCAGTAGTAAATTATATGCAAATAAGTCTGTAACCTGAAGGTTAAAAAGTGGTAAACACAATTTGCATTTCTTCTTCATTTGGTGTTGACGACTTCACAATTCTGAAACAGCACTGTGAAAATCATTCTTCATGAAAATAATCATATTCTAACTAATAATGAAACATCTCTTTTAAAAAAAGCAACAAATCTACTGTTATTGATCAACAGCAAGCTAAACAGCCTCACTTTCTATGGAATAAGAATCATGGTGTCTCCCAATACAAACTAAGCTATCATATTTAAGAACATTATGAGATTTGCATATATCCTCAGCTACCTTTCTAAATACTTCAGAGTATAATTCAATTAATTGGCCTGTAAAACCAGTAACACTTAGATACACCTATCTGATGCTGAAGACTTGTGTAAGTGTTTGAAACCATTTGTTTTGAAATTTTACATGTTCACACAATTACAATTTTAATTTTTGTTGAGTATGTGTGCCTAAACTTGTATTAAAACTTTTATTTGGGGGGGGGGGGCATCATCAATCTCATACATGTGTTTAAATTATTTATTTGCTGTACTGAATCCAATTTCTATTTTAAAACAGTTACTTTATTGATATACCCCCTCACTACCACTATATGTTGTTTTTGTTCAATTTTTTCATTCCTCAATATATACAAACATATTTATATTTGTAAACATGGGATTTTAAAGAAATAACAGGATAACAAAAAACCAAGGAAAGTTAAGTTTTACTGAATAGTTATGCCTTAATTAAATTGTTGCTTTTTATATCATTTTTACTATTATCTGAAAATACATGGAAACATTCATCAAACAGATGAAAAAAAAAAGTTACTTAATAATTTACTATTAACTTGCCCCAAAATAGTATATCCTGGGCACTACAATGCCTATCATATATACCCTATGCAATGTTAAACTCTTATTTTACCATATAATTCCATTCAATCTTACGTATGACTGTTTCTAAGACATAGGATGTTACTTCATCATTTCTTTATTATTCAGATTTTGTCTGAAATTCCTATATTTCCAACTATAGCGTGTTACAACAAATCTGTTGCTAAAAAATCTATCCTGTCAAGGGTCTAGCCCCAGGACCCTCAGATAATACTACTACTAATCTAAGATTAATGTTCTTCTGAAAGAGCTACTAGGATTTATGCCTCAAGCAAAAAAAAAAAATTGTACCCAACCATAAACGTGTGTACATAGTTTTTGGCTAGTAATTGGTGTATGACTACTATTACTGAATATTAGTATTACTAATTACTGAAATTTGTTTTAACTCATGTTTCACTATATCAGGGGTTGAAAGTGTTTCTTAAGAATGCTTCAACTTCAAGTAAGTTAAACTTCCATCACCCAGCTCTCCTCCTCTCAAATCACATAACGTTGTTAGTGGTACGCCAAAATCACAGTTGTAGCTTATATCATTATAGTTATACGTAATGCCAATCATGCTCTGAAATGTTTCAACTGCCAATAAAATGAACAGCAAACAATTAAAACAAACGATACTTTATTTGTCCTATCTCTCAAAAGAAGTCGCATAACATTCCAAAAGTTTAATAATAATTAGAAATACTTACTTAATAATCCCATCCGTAAAAGCCTTCAAAGAATACTGCCCTGTAACTTTAAGTTTTAACTATCAATAAATATCTGAACTTTGAACTGTCGCATCGACACACACAAAAAAAAACAAAAAAAAACGAGAGTAAGTCAGCTATTTATTACTTAAGTAATAATAAACAATATTAAACTACAGCCTGTTGTTATTTTTTTCCTACTAATATTAAGTATCAAAATAATAATGAATACGCTTACATAAATGTAGGAAAACGTACTATCATATATGTATTTTAACGTTATTGTAGTTAACACATATTTTCAACTGATTTGATTTACAAGTTGTGTTCATACTGTTGCGTCATCGAGATCATGTGATTCTCACGCTCTCTCCTTTCTTGAATTATCCTGTACTTTGGCGAATGTTCTAGTTCTTACTAAATATAGGGTAGGCGGATATATATAAGAGGGGAATGTAACGTGTCTGGGTAGATAGTGAGTAATTGAACTGCAGTCACACGGTATTGTTGAAGTTAACGTTCGTTCGTTACAGTGTTGTTTTAGCGCGAGTATTGAGATTAAGTGTATCTCAGAGTTATATTTGGAAAGAATAAACCAGTTTTATTAAGTAAAGACTTGTGTCGTTAAAGTTTTGTTGGAAAGAAGTTACGGAAAAATCAATTAACAAACGGAGACGTAACAAATTGGTGTCAGAAGTGGGATAAAAAAATGGAAACGAGAAGCGGCAAATCAAACTAT
>NW_013670325.1:0-3113 GCF_000517525.1 Limulus polyphemus
ACAAAATTAATAAGATGCTAATGGCAATATAAAGACCGAAAATACAAAATTAATAAGATGCTAATGGCAACGTAAAGACCTAAAGTACAAAATTAATAAGATGCTAATGGCAATATAAAGACTGAAAGTACAAAATTAATAAGATGTTAATGGCAACGTAAAGACCTAAAGTACAAAATTAATAAGATGCTAATGGCAATATAAAGACCGAAAGTACAAAATTAATAAGATGCTAATGGCAATATAAAGACCGAAAGTACAAAATTAATAAGATGCTAATGGCAATATAAAGACCAAAAGTACAAAATTAATAAGATGCTAATGGCAGTATAAAGACCGAAAGTACAAAATTAATAAGATGCTAATGGCAATGTAAAGACTGAAAGTATAATAACCGTCTTCAGCTCTGGATTATCTGAGTATAGTTGTCGTCTATAGCTCTGGATTATCTGAGTATAATAACCGTCTCCAGCTCTGGATTATCTGAGTATAATAGCCGTCTATTGCTCTGGATTATCTGAGTATAATAGCCGTCTCTAGTTCTAGATTATCTGAGTATAATAGCCGTCTATTGCTCTGGATTATCTGAGTATAATAGCCGTCTATAGCTCTGGATTATCTGAGTATAATAGCCGTCTATAGCTCTGGATTATCTGAGTATAATAGCCGTCTATAGCTCTGGATTATCTGAGTATAATAGCCGTCTATAAGCTCTGGATTATCTGAGTATAATAGCCGTCTATAGCTCTGGATTATCTGAGTATAATAGCCGTCTCCAGCTCTGGATTATCTGAGTATAATAGCCGTCTATAGCTCTGGATTATCTGAGTATAATAGCCGTCTCCAGCTCTGGATTATCTGAGTATAATAGCCGTCTCTAGTTCTAGATTATCTGAGTATAATAGCCGTCTCTAGTTCGAGATTATCTGAGTATAATAGCCGTCTATAGCTCTGGATTATCTGAGTATAATAGCCGTCTATAACACTGGATTATCTGAGTATAATAGCCGTCTCTAGCTCTGGATTATCTGAGTATAATAACCGTCTCTAGCTCTGGATTATCAGAGTATAATAGCCGTCTATAACTCTGGATTATCTGAGTATAATAGCCGTCTATAACACTGGATTATCTGAGTATAATAGCCGTCTCAACTTTGAACTAAGGAACTAGACGGAAGGCAGCTCTCACCACCATCTTTTATACTACTCTCGTCTGATCGAATGGTAAGGATTTGATCGTCATTCATATGTTGTATTTACGGACCCAGTGTGCGGAGGGCGTTTTTGTATCAACAGAATTTGACTATCTGAAACATTAAAAATCTGAACAGTCGATAACAAAGTTGGTATTTCTACTACAGAAGTGCTACTTGCTCTGGCCGTCCCTAATTTTGAACCGATAAGTCAACGGCACACACTGTCAACTCTTGGGTCACTCGAATCAAGTAGTGGGATTTGACCTTCATTCTTATGCGGGAATGGGACGCGAACCATGTACTCTCGGGGTTCATAGTCCGGCCAATAACCAATGATCACATAGTTTCCCATTACGTTTAATATAAGACAGGAAGAACATACAAAACTTGAGTTATCATAAGTCCGTAAGTGTTTTTTTTTGTCATTTTTTTTTCTGACAGCTTTTGTTACGTTGTACTGTCATAACTGTTTGAAACAAATTAAACAGTAACAACTTAAAATAACATAATGATAAAATAAGTCAGACGTTGCTCTAGATTTTAAATGGTTCAGGATGAGCCAAGAATTCCTACGTCCCCAGTTTCCTATATACTTTTTATGAAAAACGTGCAAAACAAACTAAAAGTCGTTGTAAGTTAGTTTCATGTTATAGTACTGTTATCACTCCAGCCCTATAATACTGATATGCTATTCCTTCAGAACCAAAGAAAAACAGAGGCGACATCTAGTGATATAAATGTAAACAATATGTACTTCCACATGCAACAGTTCTTATTTTAATTTTAAATGTTGTCCGCCGATGGAACAGCAATAAGACTACGGATTTACAACGCTAGAATCACGGGTTCGATTCCTTGCGGTGGACACAGCAGATAGTCCGATATGGCTTTGCTTTTCCTTTTAGTTTCATAACTTGGGACGATAGGTGGCTATCAAACATTATGTTAAGATAATATAATTTACGTGAAATTTGAAAGACTTTATTCATGTCAATATGTTAATTTAAAAGTACAGGTTTTTCAAACGTAACGTTCTTCTTCCAGAGGGGGGATTTTTTTAACTGCTATCGTTTGTTCTGAGTCATTTTGTTTAAATAACTCAATCAACCTTGTCAGAAAAAACAAACGTTAATAGTAGAACGATGAAACATTCACAGTATCGATGTTTTTTAAATATAAATACAAAATAAACACGAAAAAAAACTTATCTCCGAAAAGTGTATACGCAGGTTTTGGTCTTTTTAATGTCCTATATAAGGAAGACGACAAATTAAATACTTAAAATATACGGGTATCTAAACTCATAACTAATTTTATTAAGATCAAACTGTTTGTTTGTTTGTTTTGAATTTCGCGCAAAGCTACACGAGGGCTATCTGCGCTAGCCGTCCCTAATTTAGCAGTGTAGACTAGAGGGAAGGCAGCTAGTCATCACCACCCACCGCCAACTCCTTGGGCTACTCTTTTACCAACGAATAGTGGGATTGACCGTCACATTCATTATAACGCCCCCACGGCTGAAAGGGCGAGCATGTTTGGTGTGACGTGGATTCGAACCCGCGACCCTCAGATTGCGAGTCGAGCGCGCACCTGGCCATGCCGGGCCAACATCAAACTGATGTAACGAATCACAGAATAGATCAAGCTTCTACGTCGTCTTATTCTTCACAAGGCCCGGCATGGCCACCAGGTGGTTTGGGGGCGCTCGACTCGCAATCTGAAGATCGTGGGTTTGAATCCCCGTCACACCAAACATGCTCGCCCTTTCAGCTGAGTGAGCGTTATAATGTTACGGTTCGTTGGTAAAAGAGTAGCCCAAAAGTTGGCGGTGGGTGGTGATGACTAGCTGCCTTCCCTCTAGTCTTACATTGTTAAATTAAGGATGGCTAGCGCAGATAGCCCTCGCGAAGCTTCGCG
>NW_013670325.1:3799-18067 GCF_000517525.1 Limulus polyphemus
ATTGTGTACCAGTTTAACGTTGAATATTATTTATGATTTTAACTTTATACACAAGTGCCAAAATACTATAATTACGATTTTATTATTTCTGAATTTCGCGCCGTCCCTAATTTTGAACTGATAAGTGAAGGTAGTTAGTAAACAGCACCCACCAGCAACTCTTGTCTAGTCAAATAATCGGATTTGACTGTCACTCTTATAGCGTACCCGTGGTACGGAGAGCGTTACTGTGGCAAACCTAACAACTAGGCCAAGCCCTACCTTCCTAAAAAAAACAGCTAATATAATTATTGTATAATATATGTTCTTACATTAATCTTCAGCAAAATATCACACGTAAAGGTATTTATTTGTCTGTTTGATGAATTTCGCGCAAAGCTACTGGAGGGCTATTTGAAGTCCCTAATTTAGCAGTTATAGCTTAGAGGGAAGGCAGCTAGCCAACACCACTCACCGCCAACTCTTGGACTACTATTATCGAATAGTGGGATTGACCGTCACATGATTATACCGGCCCTCATGGGTGAACATGCTGTAAAGGTACAGGAAATTAGTTGTATTGGTATAGGCTTACAGACAGCTTAACGACGACGTTAAAATAAACGGGTCAGATAACCAATACGCTTAAGCTTTAGGTGACAATTCTGATTCATTAAAACATTAATTTTAATTTCGAACAAATATAACTTAAATTGTAACTCTAATTATAACATTATAGGAGTCGTAACATTTCTGTTTTTATTTTATATATTTATACTGACGTTCGCACTTCAGAAAACACGAGCCTGTCAACCAAAAACTTGTATATTTGTAATTGTTATTTAGTGGGTTAAAAAACGAAATCATTTAACACTTTGAAACAATTTTGGGAATTTACAAAATTTCAAAAATAAATAAAAAATCAACCTATATGTTCTTGTTCCTGGAAAATTCTGTACCTCTACGTTCATATATAGTTCAATAATAATATTTGATGTAGCCTTCTTAATACCATTGTTTGTCGTTAGTGGCGCTCCAGACAGACTGTATTATAAAGTGCGTTTTTTCTTTATTCTCGTCCTATCGCGTTAGTTAATATTACGCTTTTCTTAGAGTCTACTTTTGTTAAAGTAAACAGTATTTTTTATTTCGTTTAGTACTGACTGCACACTGACAAAAGTCAAAACCGTGTGAGATGAGGCAACTGTCATAATTAGCATATATACCAAATTCAATGCTTGTATAAATATGTATACCAGTGTGTGTGTAGATCGACGGATATAAATATATGTGATAAGTGACAGAAAGATATTCATTAACTATTAATACAATCCTGCCAACGTACTCGACAAAAGCCGGAATGACGTGTACAACGGTTTCTTTGACGTGCAAAATTATTACAGTAATTCCAAATAATTTTTTGATCAAAAATGTCTATATGGCCCTTACATTCTAAACAATGACGTTTCTTTGTGACTTCAAAGCCAGAGAACAACGTATGTATTTCTTGCAACAATACTTACCTCTCTCGCTTTCTGTCTGATTTTCTTTCTTACCGCTAGGGTATTTAAGGTACTCGTGCCATAAAAATGCACGTTGGAAAAAGGCAGAGGATCAAGGAAACTACGCGTAATGTTAATGACGACTTACATCAGCAACTAAGAAGTTAAAAGGTTCAAGACGGGTTAAAAATAGGCCTTAAGGTACATGGTACTCTTAAAGTTACCAATGGTATTAATCATGGAGCTGTGATTAGAACCGTGTAAAGGTCGTCTTCTCTCTTATCAACAGCGATAACTATTTGTTTTATCACACATTTATTGACGAACTGTACACTGAAAATAACACAGAAATACTTGAAGAAAAATCTAACGTATGGCACTCGAAGTCGTAAATATAAGACAATACTTTTGAACCTATATTTTCTAGTTAGGACTGAATTCTAATCACCGAGATTACCAAATGTACTGTGTGTGTATATCTGTACTGATATAGCAAAAAAAAATATCCTACGTTTGATTTAGGCTTAGAAACTATGTATATTAATAAGACATAAACTCGTTTTTCAACCAAATGCTACAACTTCCCATTAAATAACACCTAATCAACGATTAGTATTAATGTTTTGTTTTCATTACTGTTTGTATAAAAGCTCTCTGGTTGGCTTAAGGTTAAAATAACTGCTCCTTTGATGAACTGAGGCTTATTTTTATTTTTGTTTAATTTCACTCAAGGTTACTCGAAGACTGCGTGCGCTACCTATCGTTAATTTTCTAAGTGATAAAACACCACCCAATCTTAGACCACTCTTTACTAATAAATAATGGGGTTGACCGTTACATTATAATACTCCCACAGCTGAAAGATGACGAGATTCGAACCTGCAACCCGCAGATTGCGAGTCGAGTGCGCTAACCACCAGGTCTATGAAGGGAGACAAAAAAAGAAGAAATAAAAAAAACAGGATATAAAAATTAACGTCTCCCTTCAGACACTTGTACTATTATAATGTTTACTTTAATTGTCCTTGTAATAGTTGTTTCATTTTAAAAAGACTCTGGTAAGAACTACACAACTACTTCCTTTTAAAATTCCTGTACAGGGGCATCAAGAGCCAGCTCAGGCCTTGGGGTCAGTAATATCATCGCCCCCCCCTTCATTATTTTTTTAACTTTTGCTGATTTTTCATAAAGGAAATTTAGGTGATAAATTTCTTCATCAATCCATGAAAAAGCAGTAGCCATTTTAGCTCATAAAGTAATATATATTTCTAGTGAGCTATGAAATATCCCACTGTCGGGCCCCTCAACAGACCCCGGGCCAGTTGCCCCCCCCCCCTCTCGGTGTGTATGTATATACTATACTTATTAGTTTGAATAAATACATTGATGAAATAAAAAATGTAATTGTTACACTACATGTTTTTGCACCCCCTCCCCTTATTCCTTGGTGTTATCGTCAGCTAGAGGTAACACCATGAACAACAAACCTTGTGACGTCACAATTTATACTGTACACCAACATTGAAAAATAATTTTTCAGTGACGTCACGATTTATTAGATTAATTCAGAGGAACAAAAAATGAGACAACTTTTAGAACTAATAAAAAAAAAGTCATAAAAATCATTTTTATTTTGCTGCCATCCCTTCTTTTTTTTATCTTTTATCTGAATAATACGTCAGGCGTCGTAAAGTTTATTCACTGCTACCTTTTAGTCTTGAGTTCGAAGAATTGCTGCTTTATCATTGTATCCTGTAAAAATACTAAGATACTAATCTATTTATGTTACACAGAAGATTTGTTAGAAGTTCGTTTATTAGAACCAATAGGTTGATATAAATGTTGCACGATAAACACGAGCCATCTGTGTCTCGCGACGTTCGAAGTACATACTGTTGTAATGTCATTCTTTCATTGACGAGTTCTTATAAATTATATGGTGGAAATAATTCAACATCCAATCTACGTAACGATAAGAAATTACTATATTTTCTTCATCCTTTCAACAAAGTTGTACACTCGCACCCTGACGTAACTTGCTGTAGGCCTACGTTACAAATGGCATTAACTTATGTAAATCAAATCAACTTACTTTTACAAAGTAACATCTACTTACAGAGTATCTAGCATACTGACTGGTTTTACTCTCTATCATGAACCCACTCTACATAATTCACAACTATATCGTATTTATAATACGGCTTCGAATGTGCTAGAAGAGATTACGTCACATCCAAAGGTTATCTAGGTGTTCTTTCTCTAGCTAACATTTAAATTACAACATTAAAAATGCAGATTACCACAATACTTGCGCTACATATATCAGTTGATGTGGTAGTATTCACATACGAATTATCACTTCATATTTCGGCTCCTCGGCCAATTAATGTTAAATTTATGGCCTGGTGATTAGGTACTCGACTAGCAATTTGCGAATCGCAAGATCCAAACCTGGTGCCTATCATTATCGCCCTTTCAGCCTTGGACACATTATAATGTGACGGTCAGTTTCATTATTTGTTGATAAAGTATTAGCCCAAGAGTTGGCGGTGGGTGCTGCCGGCCGGTTGCTTTCCCTTTGGCCAGCAGTTCAAAATCAGGGACGGCGGTAAATAGCTTTAGTAGTTTTCCCGTAAAACAAATATTACTCAATTTAAGGTCGCCACCGAAAAGTATAATAAGTTGATTTACGTACACTGGGATAAGAGTGGTTTGGAAATTTTCGTTTGGTTTGTCTGTCTGTGTGTACGTACGGCCATTGTAACTTGATAAATCTTCTACGGATATTTATTAACATAGTACATAATTGTGCGAGTTCTCAAACGAGTAGTTTTTTAGTAGGCCTAAATTCGGCGGTCTTGGAGTGGTTATGGATATCTATTTATGATGAATAAGTGACAAAATAAAGTTCTTCATATCTGTAAAGTAAGATCTGCCCTAGTCTTCAGCACAAAAACTGACAAATATGAGTGTTTGACAAAAAAATGACACCCACAGACAGTGAAAGCACACTTGACATCTCCGAGCACTAACCAGCTATTTCCTGCATTTTTCTACGTCGCGTGCAAGGTCACCTAACCGTTCATTTTTTTTCCGTCATCGAACACGCCTAAAGCGATATGGTATTGAGTGCAGCATTCGGAACTAGACCAAAACACACAGTACATAGAGGTACACATAGAATCCCTAAAACTGACCACTGGATAGTGAATTACACGTACATAACTAGGAAAAAAAATTCGAGCAACCCCATAAAAACGTTTCATGAGAAATGCCTTCTATACAATTTAGGCCTGGTGGTTAGTACGGACAGCCGACTCGCAATCTCTCGTCGTGGGATAGAAACCCGTCGCCTAATATGCTCGCCCTTTCAGCCGTGGGAGGGGTGATAATGTGACAGCCAATCCCATTACTGGTTGGTAAAGAGAAACTCAAAAATCTGCAGTAGGTTGTATCACTAACTGCCCTCACCCTAGCCTATCACATCAAAATTGGGGACGGCTAATGTAGATAGCTATCAAATAGCTCTTCGAGAAATTATTCCAAAAAATAAATCTATAAAATGTCAGGGTGAGGGATTAAAGACCAGCAGCCCCCACCCAAGGTACGACTATGATAGCCAACCCACATTGTTTTCACCACTGACTATAAACATAAAGACAGTACGTGCCGTTCCCCATTCAATTACAATGATTAAACAATACAAAGTTTGTTACTTTTTTATAGCAAAGTATAGCTTCGATGCTTCTCTCTACACCAGATGGCGCATATCGTAGTAGAGATTTAGTACAAGCAAAACAGTAAATATTACCTGTCATGTTTCTTTGGGATTATATTTTAACCCATTATTTACCATTGTTCTATTATTAGAACTCTGATTTTAATTTATGACCTAGCGTGATTAATTGATCTGAATAATTTTATGTGTTGATTTTATTATAGAAAGACTGCAAGGACTCGAACTCCTGGTTTTAGTATTGTAAGTCTGTAAACTTACTGCTGACCCACTCGAGAACAGTTCAAATTTTGGTCTTTTTGTTTTACTAAAGTATTTTCGGACAAAAATTACCTGTTTCGTTACTAATTTTCAAATTGTGAAGAAATATGAAAAACATGGCAAGTTGGGAATATCTTATTAATCAAATATCATATTTAAAGAGTTATTTTTCTAGTAAGAGTAGTATAATCCTATATATAAAACTTAACACATCCACTTTAATGTTCTTATTTTGGTAAATTAATTATTTTAATTTGTGGTTTTATATATTTTGTATTTAGGGCAAAGTGATTAATGTTATCTGCCGCCATCCCTAATTTTAAAGTATTTACCAGAGGGAGGCAGCCGGTCAACAGCACACTGTCACCTACTATTCACACTATGTGATTGATTGTCATTCACCACAGATTAAAATGCGAGAAATATTTAGCCAGCTTTGAAATCTAGAGCCCCAACACGGAGCCAACCTGCGCCATAAAAGTATAATTTTATATAGAAAATTGTTATTGTATCCAAGTTTTGGCAGTTAGTTTTGGGTCTTATTAGCAATACTAACCCGTAATAAATCTGGTTTTGAAACAGCTCTTTCTTAGTTTGGTAATTAATGGGTTAAACTGGTCAAATTTTGAAAGAGTGCCAAAAAAAAAAAACACGACAAAATTATTTCGGAAGTAAAGATTTTATAGGCCTATCATTTAAAATATTATTTTTTTTTCCTGAACAAATCACAATTGCCTTTCTGGTTATAAAAATAAAATAATACCCTTTTTCATTATTTAATTGTATTTTGTACTGGATATTATTAAAATTTTAAAGTATTTCTAAATCACAGGTTACTAAATTTCGCTTTATAGTATATTTGTTTGTAATGTGAAAATTGAAGCTAACGTTCGGAGGGAGTTGGATGTCAAGTTTTTTAACGCCATTTCAAAATTTGATCTTTTCCTAAATCTTTTAAAACTGCTATTCATCACAGAAAAATTAAAACAAATCATTGTTTAATAACAAGTCCAGAAATTAATAAATATATTACAAAACTGTCAAGTAATATGAACTTTTGAGGACTTTTTTGATTTTAGGACTAATAAGTTATCCAAAAGATATTCATAAAAGAGAATAGAGATTATTCTACAAACAGGAAACCCTACAATCATCTGGTGTAAATGCACGTTTTTCTATCTTAGATAACTTCACTTTACCCATAATTTGCTTCCATTTTAATTTAAATCTTTACTTTATCATTTATTCCTTCCATTTCTGTATAATATTTATGTAAAATACGTAATTATGCCGAAAAATATTATAGCCTACCTTTTAAATGCTGTTCTATCTAAGCTTTGCGATCTGACGAAGAGCGCTACCTCGAAAAGTCATTTTCTCAAAATAAAAAATATATAAAACTTGACGGTTTTTTAATTTCTGTATCTTTGTCGCATATACGGTTAAATATTTTTCTTTTAATAATGAGTATAACCGATATAGTTTGCTAACTAATTTAATTTTTGTTTTTAGTACATCAAACAAGTTTTAAAAAAAAATATAAAAAAGAGCACTGGAGCCAATCACCATCGTGGAAAGTGAAAAGAGCACTGGAGCCAATCACCATCGTGGAAAATGAAAAGAGCACTGGAGCCAATCACCATCGTGGAAAATGAAAAGAGCACTGGAGCCAATCACCATCGTGGAAAGTGATTCAACATCAATGTTGCTAAATGCAGCCAAACAGTTTTAAATTCAACCAAAAAGCTTAGTGTTTTTGTAACTAAATAAATCAACACCAATTTTAACAGTATGTTTCAGTTCACAAAATATGAGCATGTGAAAACAAGTTTCTAAAATTAATAAAAAAAATACCAGCTCCCTTACGTCAAATAAAAATAATTTTTCTTCTTTTTCTGCCACACGCACACTCAAACAGAAACCAAAAACTAATGCGGGTTAGAGGGAAACGGCCTTTACACTCCATATAATTACCAGAAAACTTTTATTTTAATCGCCGTTTCGCCTTTGCAGCTTCTTCAGGGCTAGCACATAAAACTGAAGAAACCGCAAAGCAAAACGTCAATGAAAATAAAGTTTTCTTGTAATTATCTGGAGTGTAAAGGCCGTTTATCTCTAACTTTATTATCAAAATGTGTAAATCTCACTATTATGCATTATAGACAACAAGAAAACCAATGAAGGCGGTAATAAAGTTTTTGAAATTACCAATATAATAATTTCGCAGTTTGAAGTCTAAGTTCATCAGAAATACTTTAACAGTAATGCAGGATATTAAGCTGGATTACTTCCGTTCCGTTTTTGTGACAGCAGCAAAAAGACACGACCATCATGGAGGAGGATGTTCGTTCGGGCCGTTATCTGCGTGTATGGGCAAACGTACACCACTTGTTAACTGGAATTCAACCACCTACTCACTCATTCGCCGTTCTGTGGCAAAACTGACTGCAGTATTCATAAAATGTACATACGAAACACTATCATACAACTCATACATACAAAACTTGCAGAATGTTTGACTGCGTAAAAAATGTATATTGAAAAATCATACTGAATATTTGTGTAACACATACATATTGAAACTAAATCTTGCAAGATAGACAGCCATAACTTATCCTATCAACTAACATCTACAAACATGAAAAAAGCGGAAGTAAAGACAAGACCTAGGCTACGTTTTTTAGACTTTACTACAATAGTGAATAACTTACAATATTAGGAACCTCTACTGTCGTTTCTTGACATATATATATATATATAGAATAAGGAAGTAAAATTATCATATCTTGTGACATGTAATGCTACTAAAATGTTACATTATTTAAATTGTTGAAAGTAATTCAATGTTGTCATAATATATATATCTATTAATATACATGTATTTTAAAAGCCACAGCAACGAAGAAAATACAAAAAGCTTATGTCAAAAGCTTTAACTGAAATAAAAGATCAGGATCAAAATTATTGAAAAATTAGGTCAATATACCTTGAAGCTTTGTCGATCCTTCTGTTTCCGACATTACTGTCGGCTTCTACTTCCTCTCCTCCGCTAAACACTTGTGTTAATTCACCGAACCAGAAATTATTGGATTTGCCGAATACCAAAGAGGTAACCGTTGATCTACTATTGCTCCTGGTAAATATTTCTATGCGTAATTAATGGTTTGGTATTTGAAAGAGTTTATGTTTAACAGTTCTACAACTAACAACAAGAATAATGTACTGTTCCTAGTCGTGAATACCCAGCTAGCCTCTCCCGTTGTGTAACTTTACTCTAGGTACCAGAAAGTTCCGCTGTCGACGCTCGTTGGGGCGCTTGTAGGCCTAGTTCCCATCATGCTACAGCGCCTCTCCAGCATAAGACGCAACAAAACTTTTACAGACAAACAGACAGGTGGGAGAAATGACGTAATCCTAGGCCATCTCAGAACAGGTGGCTCTGCTTTCTCACATTCATCCTTATTTAACAACGTCTGGTATTCAACTGTTTGAGTAAATAATAACGACTTCCGAACAGACTAATCTATGCACTTAGACGTCTTATAGCGAAACTAAAAATAAACCTGGCCATCAGTACAGCTGATCAAATATGATTTTCTTACGCTTCTACTTATAAGCACTAGAATGTATTGTTTCATCAGTTGAGTAGTCCTATTGTCAACGGTATTTTCGGATTTGTTTGTGATTGAATACAAAGCTACACACTGGGCTATGTATATGCTCTGCCCACCACGGGTATCTAAACCCGGTTTCTAGCGTTATAAATCCGCAGACATACCGCTGTGCCATTAGGGGACCTAACTTGGGATATTTATGTTAGTCCTAAATAAATATACTAAACTAACAACGTAAAGCAATATTATAATAAAATGATAATAATAAACCAAAATAAAGTAATGACATTCGATACTCTAAAAAATCAATATTATAAACAAAAATAACAATAAATAAATAATAGAGATATATCTTACTTAGGGAACACAGAAATACTAACTGTTTGATTTAACTACTAATGTAAACACACACATCAATTTTCTTTCACTACATTTTTTATTTATTTTCTATATCGTTTGTTTGTTTGTTTTGAATTTCGCGCAAAGCTACACGAGGGCTATCTGCGCTAGCCGTCCCTAACTTAACAGTGTAAGACTAGAGGGAAGGCAGCTAGTCATCACCACCCACCGCCACCTCTTGGGCTACTCTTTTACCAACGAATAGTGGGACAGACCATCACAGTATAACGCCCTCACGGCTGAAAGGGCGAGTATGTTTGGTGTGACGGGGATTCGAACCCTGCTTTTGTTTTATTTGTTGTTCAGATAAATTAATTTTAAGAGGTATGTATACTGTGCTTTGCAAAATCTTATTTGTGCTCAACAAATCTTAAAGTGCATCAAATAACAATTATTGTTCAGAAAAGAAAGAAAAAAGATTTACAAAAAGTTTCTTAAATTCGAAATTTGCTATACAAGTATATTTTGTATGATATTCTGTTTACTACAGCTTTTGTTTTTCAAATTTTGTTACAAATGTAACTATTGTACAGGTCTGGTGTATGGCTTAGTAGTTCGAGTCCAATACCACTAAAAAAAAATCGCTTTCTGAACTTTGTATGTTATAAGAGTGATAATCCAATCGCACGATTTAATTAAAGTAGCTCAACAGTTGGTGGTCAGTTTATCTGTTCAAAATTAGGGACAGCTAGTTCAAATAGCTTTTGCGTAGCTTTGCACGAATTCCTGAAATAAATACATAAAAAAAGTGTTGTATTAAGTTTCGATCCCTCAGTGGCTCAGTGGGCTTATAACGCTAAAAATCGAGTTTTGATACCCGTGGTGGGCACAGCACAGCTAGCCTATTGTGTGGCTTTATGCTTAACAGAGCTACACAATAAAAAACGAAATAAAGTTTCGAGAAAATGAAAAACATTTTTATGTTCAGTTGCAATTTACATCAGGATTTTTACCCTTGTTCGATCACTAGCGAAAATAAAAGTCAAGTAAAGTATCAATAACAATGCATCTAGTCCCATTAAGATTATGATTTGACGCTTAACCACCAACAAAAACATGTTTCCCTACCCACACACCAAGTCTAATGAATCTAATATCACAAGTTTTTAATTAAAAGTAGTAAAAGTCTAGATCCTTGGATTTTTTGAGGACTGAAAATTAATACTTGACTTGTGAAATATAAAAATTCAACAGTCAATTTCTGAGACGTACGTGGTAAAATATACCAATCATTTGGACAAAATTAGTGATTACTAATAATGATAATTAATATCTTAATAGTTATAAATAAAAAGTATACATTTCACTATGGGCTGTTAGGGTTAACTTTTAGTATACTTGAAAGAATTGACAAGCATGTTAGCAGCTGCATCAGTGTTAATCATTTAAGGGAAGATATGTTATCAAAATATTACACGCGACTTTCGTTGTTAGTTTATTTGAATTTAGCCAGTAAAACCGCTGTCAAGTCAATGGTACGCTACATGTATATATATTGAATGACAATGTGACATATTTTTGCATTTCTCATGGTCTAGTCTGTAGATCGCAGGTGCGAGTCCCTTTACTGAATATGCCAGTTTTTTCAGTCATGGGGGTGTTAATATGTTGTTTTCATTGGTAAAGAGTGACCCAAGATTGGCGGTGGGTGGTGCTGATTAGTGGCCTTCCCTCTATCACTTCCAACTTAGAGACAAGTTACGTTGATAGCCTTTGAGTAGTTTTGTGCTAAATTTAACAAACAAAAAATAGTTCACCTGTTACATTGTCATTTGTTTAAAAGTTAATAATCATAGGGCATTTGCTTTAGTCGTATGACTTTTTTACATTTAGAATCACGCAAGTTCAGTTAATTTTAACGCCACTGCACGATATTGATGTTTAAATCCATACTACAATATGGAGGTTCTTATTTTTATAATTAACTCATATTTTTTCATCCTCAACCGGATTGGATCTTCTTTATTTTGAAACCTTCCTACAGGTCTGAACATATATATATATATATATATATTATATATTAATTTGTTTCTTTTTAAAATTCAACCCCGTATTTTCTGTTATGAATCCCAACTACTAGCCTCCCTGTCCAGACACACAATCGATTTTGGTAGGAACAAGATATCGCTACAGACGCCGCCAGATATGTGATGTCTTTACACGCTCGGCAAAAAATACGGTTTGTAATTTCTACGTTTTCGTTGCTTATTTTTCTTTCTTTCAGTACAGTATTTTTTGTTATTATCACGTATTTTCGAACAAAGTGCAAACTGTTGAACGAAATTTTATAATTACTTTAAGAGTAAAATATAAGTTATAATAGGAGTTTCGTTTATAACTTTATCAGTTTACGGTACAACCAGCATGAATAAACTTTTTATTTTTTTCTCTCAGATGATTTTGAACTTATCAGCATAGCTGCAGTCGGATAAACGATCTTGATTAAGTTCATTCCAAGCTGTATACTCCTATCTAGACAAGAAATACAAATATTGTAAACATGGTATATTGTGAATAAACATGTAATATGGAGCATAATGTGTGGTAAATCACTGTATTTTATGAAAAAAAAACACAACAAAAAACATAAGTCGCGGGTAAGGTGACCATAAATGTCAGGTGGTCAAACCAGGTCACTTTTAAGTCGCGACACGCCAATTTAATCTAGGCCTAATAGTCTAACGTACAACATAAATGACGGCAAAACCTGATAACCTCATATCCCTCATTGATCATGTGACTGATGATGTCACGGCAACAGGGTGTCATCTAGATTCTAGATTGTTCACGTTTTAAAATTGCACTTTACATAAATGTTTGTTACATTTTCTATTTATCGTCTCTAGTTGTTACAATATTAGCCAAAAAGTAAATTACCAGTTTTCCTTAAAACTTGAACTTTTAAGCAAGTATGGAGTCACCTAGCAAAGAAAAAAAAAGTAATTTAAAACCGATACATTTGTTACGCCCCCAAAATATCTTCGGGATATCGGGCTGTCCAGATCAAACCGGTACTATGGTAATTAAGGCATAAGATTTGTTAATTTTCCGAAAAGGGGCCGTAGGCCACCTGGAGGGGTCACTTTTAACCATTTTCACCACTATACAATAGTGTGTTGTCAGTCAGTCAGTCAATAGACACTAAAATGACGTCAGATAAGGGACGCGTAACTTTGCAATTTGTACTGTAGTGACGTCAGTAAAATGTGAGCACGCTATTAATGACGAGAATAATTATGCACTCTGTAGGTTACAACACAACATGACATATGAATTTGAAAGGCAAGAAATAAAAATATTTGTCACGCTTAATTTTAGTTTTATTTACTCTTGAAACGGCACACTTTCAGGGGCCCCTGCGGAAGTATATCTAGTCGTAATAAATTCTGAAACAAGAGGGAATCCTCAATAGCCGCGGCACTTGAAATCCTTTTAGGCAGGATTAGAGTAAAGTATCACCTTTTTATCAGCTATATTTTTGTGCGCCAGCAATAGCAAGCATGGGGCGCGCGTATATCCAATTCGATTTTATTTACTCATCAGGATATCTACCAGCCTACCCTCAAATTGAAATTCCTTTAGGCAGGATTAGAGTAAATTAATCTATGACACCTTGAGCATGGTCAAATACATTAATCGAAAGAGTTTGACTTCCTGAGTCCAAAACTGTAATTAGATCTGAAATCGGTTAAGAGATGACGGAGTTATGACCTAAAAGTTTGTATTTGAAAAAAAAACAACAACACATAGTCATTCTATGAGTCGCTATATCGCGGCTAAAAATGTACCTGGTATCATAAGGTTTGGTGTATTAAAACATGGGCGTTCACAGAAATATTTTCGGGGTGGGAGTGGAGCAAAACATATATGTAAGAGTTTAGCTTTTACGTTGTAAGTGAACAGACTAAAAGAATATGTGTTACGTGTGCTTACACGCAAACATAAATTTACAGTTTAATAACAATTATTAAAAATAGTTTAACTATGACGTTAAGTTTACATCATAATAACATGCAATTTTTTTGTGAAAAGTAAAGGGACAAATGTCCCTTTCTGTGGGCGCCCATGTCATAAAACATACCGTTTGGGGAATAATACAAAACTTAAATATTGTTGCGTCAGCGAGGTCACGTGACTAGTATCACGCCACCTATTTTCTAGAAATATCCTGTTCCTTCGTGAATGCCCTAGCATTTACTAGATTGGGGTTAGCCTGGTATATATAAGATGGTCACAACGTGACGGGACAATGTGTAGTAGTGAGTAATTAAACTGAGTATTGTCGAGCACGTGAGAATTATAGCGTTTGTTACAGAGCGACTGTTGAAGATGAGTGTATCGCAAAGTTATATAGAGAAAAAATAAACCAGTTTTATTTAAGAAAGGACTTGTGTCGCTAAAGTTTCGTCGGAACGAATTTACCGAAAATTAACGGAGACGTAACAATATAATAAATATTATATGATCGTAGTTCATATGAATTTCATAAATGACAAGGTCTACTATATATATTTGGGTTTAAGTACAGAAAATATAACATTGAAATCATAACTTGCCTTCTGTAATAAGAGACTTGTGAAATATTTTTTACTTATTTTATTATATATTCTGGAACATTTAAAATGGTTTGGTATTGTTGCGTCAGCGAGGTCACGTGACTAGTATCACGTCACTTCTTTCTCGAACCTTCGGGAGATTACTAGATTGGGGGTAGTATGGTATATATATATAAGATGGTCACAACGTGACGGGACAACAGTGTAATGAGTAATTGAAT
>NW_013670325.1:19006-25316 GCF_000517525.1 Limulus polyphemus
ATTACTGCATCACGTTGTCCCCCTCTTTTATATACCCGACTACCTATATCTAGTAATTACTAGAGCATTCGCCAAAGTACAGGATAGTTCTAGAAACGTGGCGTCACAGTGGTCATGTGACTCGCTGACGCAACAAGTGGTAGTTAAAATGTTTGTATAACTTCTCTGATTCACGGCACTGTGTATGTGTGAATACATTACCGATCAAAGTGGCACCCACCTTCATGATTACAGAATGCAGATAAAAACAAAATCAGCGTATTACGTGCTCCAGATTTTAATCGCCAAGTTTCTCAGCAAACAGAAATACTCTGTAAAGGACACGTATCCTACACTATTGTATCCTACACTATTTTTTATACAAATATATCTTTACCAGCTTGCATTAAAATGTAAAGTAAATAATAAGTCTCAGCGACAAAACAATTAACTATTTGTGAAAAAATAACACTGAACTTAATTAAACTAATACCCAAATACCCATTGGTTATGAACTTACGTGAATTACAATACATATATATAGTGGATACAATAGTTTTTTTACAAGATGAGCCAAAACGAAGTCGAAGGTTCACATACTAAATAGACACGCCGAAAATGATATATATTTTTTAATTTTTTACTAATTTTGCGCCCTCTACACATTACGTTTTTTTCCTATTCACTTCATACAAAAGTCTAGTTTATTCCGAATGATAATTATTTATGGTTCTTTTTAATTTTCTATTAGGACAAAAAATAACCTTCTTGTTTGTTTTTAATTATGTACAAAGCTACTCAATGGGCTATCTGTGCTCTGCCCACCACGGGTATCGAAACCCGGATTCTAGCGTTGTAAGTCCGCAGACATGCCGCTGTGCCACTGGGGGTCAAATAACTATCAATGGAAAGTTCGCATTCTAATAAAGTAGGCTTAACGAGGTCGACTGCATTATCTCGTCTCTCGCTTAATCTTTCACAAAATCTCTGTAATTAGTGTTCACAAAATCTCTGTAATTACAGTGTTCTGCGGTGGTTTGTCTTTCTTATCTCTTGCTGAAAATGACATGTCTTATTGATTTAGTTGTATTTTCAGTCTGGCACGAAAGTAGATGACGGCAGCGCATAGTTAAAGTCAAAATGTACGTCTACATGCTTTCACTTATGTTTTTTAATGGGACATTTTACCAGCTCGTGTACATACCACAAAGGTTTAATTACCATTACGAAAACATCTGCGCATTCCAAACTCTAGCATCCCCCTCACCCTACCAAGGGGTGCGGGTCTTCCAGTATATTTACTGTATAGTCCATCAACTTGCATAAAAAAATAATAAAGTCTGAAATTGTTGGCTACAAGGTCAAACACAAATGATCACGTTTAACAGATATTCTGACTCTGCAGGTGTTCAGTTTGTCCAAAAAACGGGCCTGTCGGTTTGTTCTAACTCGATAATATACTTATTCCTTGCACTGTATAGCCCCCGGAAATATTGTAACAGTTTGTAAAGGTGGTTGTGGTTATTAATTCGTTTCGTAAAGTTTTCGCTTGAAGTAAAATTTTTCTTCGCTCAAACTTTTCAAGTGTGAAAAACTGAAAATGAAAAAAAAAAATCGATAACAAAGAGCGATGTGTTGTGCACGATAATTATACACAAGCCCCCAGTGGCACAGCGGTATGTCTGCGGACTTACAACGCTAGAATCCGGGTTTCGATACCCGTGGTGGGCAGAGCACAAATAGTCCATTGTGTAGCTTTGTGCATAATTACAAACAAACAATTATACACAAAATGAGAGCCCCCCCCCCAGTAGCACAGCGGTATGTCTGTGGACTTACAACGCTAGAATCCGGGTTTCAATACCCGTGATGGGCAGAGCACAGATAGCCCATTTGGTAGGTTTGTGTTTAATTACAAACAAACAAAATGAGAGTGAGTAGTATTTGTCTCTATTATTTTGCTTTTAAACCAAAACACCTTATCATTGGATAATTCAAATTGTAACTTCGTATTGTTAAAAAAAAAGCCGTGAGATCAATCATTTTTAGTTCTTTTTTTTTTCCAAAAAGATTCTCATTCATAACCCAAAAGAGGCCAAGTGCGAAATCGTACTTTTTTTAAAGAAAGTTCCAGCATTCCAAATATTTATCGAGGATACAAATTGAATTTCCTTCTGACGCCTCATCCCCGTTTCTTTTAAATCATTCTAAAATACGCAACAAGTCACTAACAGGTGGCTCTAATAATGTTTACGTTCAACAACAAGTCCTTGAAAAGCGTGTGTTTTCTCTCATGCTCTTAGTGCCGTCGTATTCAAACACTGAAAAAATTGAATTTAACTCTCTGAGAAGTAATTACAAAATGTCTCTGCGAACTGGGAAAAATGTTGTCAAAACAATTTCTCCATTTTTGAGGTAGGATAATCGAATAAGTGTACTTCCAATTTGTCTGCATTATACTCATTAATCGTTACTTTCAACAGCAGTCATTATCTCAGGAACTGACTGCAAGATTTACGATATTCATTTCAAAAAATGATTATTAATTTGTATTAAATTTTAATTTCTCATTTGTTTACACAAATCCAATACGTTGTTTTTCACTTAACTGTGCGGAAAACAGTATTTTATCAGAATGCTTATCTTCCTTTAATCTTCAGTCCCCTGGTGAGACAGTGCTAAAATTTGGGGTTTGATTCCCTGCGGTGGAAACACCAGATAGACTAATGTGGCTTTACTTACTCAACAGCATTTAACCCTTAATTAAACGTTAAAATACATATTTGTTATGTCTCTCATATAATAATATTTTGTTGTTTAAATAATTCAACTCAAATACTTTTTGTATAACTTCGAAATATTTTGGTTTGTTTGGAAGTTTGCACAAAGCTACACGAAGGTTATCTCTAATTTAGCAGTGGAAAGCAACTAGTAATCACCACCCACCGTCAACTCTTGTGCATACTCGCCATTTTACATCTCTTATATCACGTCATCTACACCTGAACAAATAGTAATTAACTTTAAAATACTTTATGAAGCTCAATTAATCTGATAACGCCTTTTAATCCACACTCCATTTTGTAACGCCACTGACGTATGTTGTGAAGCACTACTGGTTTGTTCTTTATTGATAATTGTTTATTAAGTGCAAGGCTACACAATGGGCTATCTGTGCTTTGCCTACCGCGGGTATCGAACCCCAGATGTCCGTGTTATAAGCTCTCGGAGAGCACTAATAACTCGATTATTAATGTTTTATACAAATGTTTTTAAGGTTATTAAACGACATTAACCAAAGATTAATTTTATTCTATTATTTGAAAACATATAACAAGAGTTTTAAGCTCATTATTTCAACAAGAAATTATTTTTATGGTGGTCATTATAAGAAATATCCTCTTATCCTGTCTTTCGAAGTGGTTAGGGCGCTCGACTCGCAATCTGCGGGTTCGAATCCCCGCCCACCAAACATGCTCGCCCTTTCAGCTGTGGGGACGTTATAATGTTACGGTCAATCCCATTGTTCGTTGGTAAAAGAGTAAAAATAATTAATTTATTACTACTGTTAGTTTTATGATCTAGATGTGTTCATCATAATTCAAAACATGCGTTTGTGATATTAAAAATAACACGCTTTTATATCAGGTTTTACTAATTTCAGTTTTTAATAAAAATTGTTTATTGTTCATCACAAGGCTGTACAATGAGTTATTTATGCTGTGCCCACCTTGGATATCTAAACTCAATTTTTAGCGTTATAAGTCTTCAGACTTGACTTACCGCTGAGCCACTGGATTGCGACTCGTATATCAGCTTTATAAGTCCGGATGTTCTAAAAAATCTGTCGACATATAGACTTAAGGCCATTTATTTACAACACTGTGATTGTTTGTTTGTAATTAAGCACAAAGCTACACAATGGGCTCTCTGTGCTCTGCCCATCACGGGTATCAAAACCCGGATTCTAGCGTTGTAAGTTCGCAGACATACCGCTGTGCCACTGGAGGGCCCAACACTGTGATAAGAAAAAGTACGAAGCTAGCCTTGTCAAAACTATATATTACACTATATTTTCAGTTCATATAAATCTATTGTATAATATGTTCAACGGGTAATTGAAAGATGATGTTAATAGTATATTCTTTCCATTCGCGATATTAACTTCTTAACATACAATCATATAATAAAGGGTTTAACTAGGGTTACGTAACTGAGTACACGATTCAAATTATCGAAGTTATTTTTGTATCGATCTTGATGTTTTATTTAAATTACTGGTTCCTAGGTAGCGCTCACATTTGAACGTAAACGGTGAGTGCTAATATAATATAGTAAAGTAAGCTCAGAGAAATATATTTATATTTAATATCCATCCTGTATTTATTATTTTATAGATGATTTAGGCAGCGTCTTCATGATGAACAAATAAAGTTAAATTGGCCAGCAACTCTGGTGCAGAATGACACTTGTACAAAAGATAGGTGAGATGGAAAGGAAGACATTTTGAGACTCCCGTCTTCAAGTTAGCTTGAATTTTTTTGTTTCAAGGATTTATATGGTATCCAGTAGGATTGAATTAGACAGACTCGGGTCTGGAAATCAGCAATTTATGTCTACCATTGGTCAAATCATCACTTGTTCTACCAATCACATTACAAGAACCACCAGCCTATCATTTCGTGTTCATATAAACTCCTGCAGAAATAGGTATAAGGTGACCTGAAGATACAAGTCTTTCGAAAGGTCTTCCTTTCCAAATAAGCTACTTTTGTATTAGTCCTACAAGATTTTCTTTACAAGAGTCACTTTGAACTAGGCAGTTGCTGTCCATTTCAACTATATTTCTTACTTACACAAATTCGCCCATGATTTATACTTTTGAACATAAAAATGTTTTCAATTTCAAAGAAACTTTACTGTTTCAAGAAATTAAAAGCAGCAGACTTAAGGTTTATTTCAATGATGGTAAAAATGGGATGTTATGAACGATTAAAGTTTAATTATTATTATTCTCAAACTATAATAAGTTTATCCAAAAGTGAAACCATATTTTACAGAAGTTAAGTTATATTCAAATGCTTTTGGTGCCACGACTGTCATCACAGTTCATGTCGCTTCATCCAGTTATGCTCTATCTTGAAAATAGCTCTGTGGTGTAGTTTCCATTGCAAATAACTACATCATAAGACAGTATCCAAAGCATATCACTCCTTCCTTCATCGTTTCCTCTATCCATTTATAATATTCTCCAGCTGTCACTTATCCAGGGAGAGATCCTTCTTGATTATATTGCATGTGGATGACTCTTGCTGCTAACCCTTGTGGATTCTTGCTCGTTACAAAATGTTGCATCTCACTTACCACAGCTGGGGTATGATTTATTGAGGTCTCTTTCTAAATGGTCCTGATACCCCAAGTTAATCCATATTCCTTTACTTTATATTAAGCGCAAGTAATATCCTCATATTGAAAATTCAAAATTCCTAATTTCAACACACCCGAGTATATGAATATTTTGCTTCAGAAAGGACCAATACATACCTTTTCCAAAAGTAAACAGTTGTCAGTGGTATCCTACTACCTAAAATATGTCAAGCAATGTCAAAATGCGATTCTAATATATATCATTTTCACTGCAACTTTTTATTGGCTGTGGTCATGTCATTTGCAGACTTGGATATTTAAAGTAGTTTCAATATTATGAACCCAATCCTCTATATAATCCCAGACACACTTGGAAAGATTTTACCTTACTTTGTCAAGTAGTCTTGGCATAAAGATAAATCAGTAACATATTGAACATTCAGTTATTGTCGAGTATTCCTAGTAAGGGTTGAAAATCCTTTAAGTACCCAATTCTGACATTATTTTGTATAAAATGATAATTTTTGCAATGTTGGCATAATTGTTATATAAACATACTTCATGAATAATGGACACCTCCATATCCTACAACAACACCTCTCAACCCAACCTGTGAACTCACAATAACAACTGTGTACCATATCCTACAACAACACCTCTCAACCCAACCTGTGAACTCACAATAACAACTGTGTGCCACATCTTACAACAACACTTCTAAACCCAACCTGTGAACTCACAATAACAACTGTGTACCATATCCTACAACAACGCCTCTCAACCCAACCTGTGAACTCACAATAACAACTGTGTACCATATCCTACAACAACGCCTCTCAACCCAACCTGTGAACTCACAATAACAACTGTGTACCATATCCTACAACACCTCTCAACCCAACCTGTGAACTCACAATAATAACTGTGTACCATATCCTACAACAACACCTCTCAACCCAACCTG
>NW_013670325.1:26181-27704 GCF_000517525.1 Limulus polyphemus
TACAACAACACCTCTTAACCCAACCTGTGAACTGACAACAACAACTGTGTACCATATCCTACAACACCTCTCAACCCAACCTGTGAACTCACAACAACAACTGTGTACCATATCCTACAACAACACCTCTCAACCCAACCTGTGAACTCACAACAACAACTGTGTACCATATCCTACAACAACACCTCTCAACCCAACCTGTGAACTTACAATAACAACTGTGTATCTTATCATTTTTTTTTATTTGCTTCTGGAAACCTCATTTCATCAACAGTTGATTACAACAGAATAGTTTAAATTTTGTTTTTTAGGAAACAGAAAATGATTATTAATAAACGAGACAAGCATTTTTGCACAAGATATACTGACGAGGGTCCGCTTGTAGCATTTTTTGTCTAATACAATATTACAGTCTGCTAACTGATACATTGAAAGGCACATTAAAATCCTGATTTGATGTGCCTTTAAATGTATAAAAGTTAACACACTGTAATACTTTTGGTTATAATTCTTGAACAACTGTTAAATGAAAATTAAAATACAGCATAATAAAAACTAAAAAAATCCTACATCAAGGCAAACCACTTAGAGTATTTTAGTACAGGTTGTTGAATGGATGAACTCTTGATACGGTACTAACAATATTGTGAAGTTGCTCAAACTTATAACAAGTATCATTATAAACATCTGTATTTACAATTGTATAATAAAAGTGTAAAATTTTCTTCTGTAATCTATTACTGCACCAATCATTCCTAAAGTTTTAAATACCAACTATGATGTGGTTAACTTGTTCTGTAATCTACATACAAACTTCATATCAAATACTTTATTTTCTCGTCTACAACCGACAAGTCAAATGCCAAACATTTTCATATTTTACCATGTAATTAACATATTGTTATTAACTAAAACTACTAATACTGAAACAATGATTAACAAGAATCACATCTTTTCTGTTTCACTTACAAAATTTTATTTCTTCAGAGAACTCTCGCAATAAATTTTTTTATACCATACAAATGTTCTTTATCTCAAAGTTCAAGATTATAATCACCATAACAAAAATAAACTAATCAGTAGGAAGTTAAATTAAAGGAAGTTATAATCAGTAGGAAGTTAAATTAAAGGAAGTTATAATCAGTAGGAAGTCAAATTAAAGGAAGTTAAAAAAATAACATACTACACCAACTTTTGTTCCCAAAATATTAACTGTATATACATGTTAAAGTATCATCTTTGGTTAACATGATAATCCAAAGAGCTCTCCCTACAGGATAATATGCTTGCTGTTAATACAAAGTAGATAAAAAAAAAAGTACTTAAAACACTACAATTAACTTAAGGTATCATATTCCAGCCAAGTTAAAAAACGACAGTGTTATTTATTATAATTAAATACTAAATAAAAAAAGCTTTAACTTAAAATAAATGCCAATTCTTTACGAGTATTAGCAGCAAAAGGCTTCAATATATAAAAATTCTTTCAACGGACACGTACTGGGACTTATCCATTCATCACC
>NW_013670325.1:28704-38541 GCF_000517525.1 Limulus polyphemus
TTAATTATTCACACAATACATGTATATATATATCTTTATCAGTGCGTTTACTTGAGAAGGAATGCATCTCAAAGCTTTTTTTTTTCTCACAATGGTTAGATTTTAACAAGTTCCCTTACTTAATTATTCACACAATACATGTATATATATATCTTTATCAGTGCGTTAACTTGAGAAAGAATGCATCTCAAAGCTTTTTTTTTCTCACAATGGTTAGATTTTAACAAGTTCCCTTACCAAAATAACAGAACGATCATATAATTACTTTTGATAAGACTCCATTCCGGCTTTAATTAGCTTTCCTAATAATACTTATCTAACTCGGAGGAACTGCAAAACGACATTAACAAACTGGCTACAATGATAAAATACAACAACAGTAGTTGACGTTAGCAGAGTACATCGGAGGAACTGCAAAACGACATTAACAAACTGGCTACAATGATAAGATACAACAACAGTAGTTGACGATAGCAGAGTACATCGGAGGAACTGCAAAACGACATTAACAAACTGGCTACAATGATAAGATACAACAACAGTAGTTGACGATAGCAGAGTACATCGGCAACATGTTGTACTGTTGTGATGATACCCTGGCAACGTGTGTAGTTACTATCATTTATGAGCTTACCACATTTTAGCTAACTTAATAGATCAAGACAATTTTATACAAAATGTTGAATATTTCTCAACAACATCTTTGATGTTTCTATTTCTGATAAAAGCATTACAAGCTTGATGTATTTAAAATCTAATGAATGAAACACTGGCTTTGCCGTTCATATTGGCATTCAATATATTAGAAACTTACAGCTGTATACTAGGTTTTCAAATAACCAGTAGACTGTGTTGCTAATTTTTCTCGGACAATTATGTTAAGTGGGAATAATCTCAAACCTCCAATCACAGTAGGACTGGGCCACTGGGATAATTCCCAGGGATCTGGCAAGTCATCAGAATAAATATGAGATTTATTTTTACAAAAGCTATTTAAATTGGGCTTTAACGCCTAAAATCAGAGCATAGAAGAGCAATACATAGGTAATTACATTATAATTAAGAAATTCCTTTTGTGTGAGGTGGTTTTAATTCATGTAATTTTGTGGTCAAACAGGTCTATATTTTGATAAGATGAGTACTAAATGTAATCAACTTACAAGTTATTAGTTTACCTTCACAATCCATGGGGAATACCTTACAAGTTATTAGTTTACCTTCACAATCCATGGGGAATACCTTACATGTCTTTAGTTTACCTTCACAATCCATGGGGAATACCTTACAAGTTATTATTTACCTTCACAATCCATGGGGAATACCTTACACGTTATTATTTACCTTCACAATCCATGGGAAATACCTTACACGGCTTTAGTTTACCTTCACAATCCATGGGGAATACCTTACACGGCTTTAGTTTACCTTCACAATCCATGGGGAATACCTTACAAGTTATTAGTTTACTTTCACAATCCATGGGGAATACCTTACATGTCTTTAGTTTACCTTCACAATCCATGGGGAATACCTTACATGTCTTTAGTTTACCTTCACAATCCATGGGGAATACCTTACATATCTTTAGTTTACCTTCACAATCCATGGGGAATACCTTACATGTCTTTAGTTTACCTTCATAATCCATGGGGAATACCTCACATGTTATTATTTACTTTCACAATCCATGGGGAATACCTTACACGTTATTATTTACCTTCACAATCCATGGGGAATACCTTACACGTTATTATTTACCTTCACAATCCATGGGGAATACCTTACACATTATTATTTACCTTCACAATCCATGGGGAATACCTTACATGTCTTTACCTTCACAATCTATGGGGAATACCTTACATGTCTTTACCTTCCATAACAAAGCATATCTTACATGTTTATTAACTTACCTTCGTAATGCACATTTCCCTGAGAGTCCTCTTGACCAGTCAGCAGCTGCTCAACCTCGTCATCAGTAAGTTTTTCACCTAAAACAAAAAGATTACATTCACATAAGGTTCTTAAAGTATTGTACACTATCTGACTAATGTCTCATATAAGCTCTTGATCTACAGGATTTATAACGTTTATAATATTACTCTTAGCTCACAATATCAGTGATAGAAATATTCGCAATAATGTGGAGAAAAAGACTAAGGATGCTAAAATACCAGGGGAGTCTCAAACTGAATCAAATGTTGACCCCTACGTGCGACACGTGCTATGCTACTGATCTTTATTAAACTTGGAAGACCCTCCTAGGGCACCCTGGGAAGTGTCATAAGGGGTCAGTGTTTGGATCTGGTCCCCTTTGACAACCCATGGAAGCCACTAGTGTTCCCCATACTATTCTATATATCTCTACTAAACATTGAAGGTGCCCCAAGTCAGCATTTCTCAACTGCCAGTCCGTCACAACTGCCTTGCTGGCCCATGGGATTACACAAAAACAAACAAAAGGTTTCTCATCATACTTGTATTTTAGTGGTCTGTGACAGTTTGGGGAGGTAACAAACTGGTCCCTGGTATCAAAAATGTTGTGAAACCAAGAGTACTCTGGGAAGTGAAAGAGGAGCTGTATGTTTGGATCTGGACCCTAGCAGTACCTATATCTTCCCTGTGTAATGATGGTTCTGTCAGCTGGTCAAATACTACTGCTGGGATATTCATTCAATATCATCTGAATAATAAAGGCAAAACAGAATACAAACTTACTAGAGTGAACAAAAAGATTATACAGAATGAACACAAGATTCTCTCCCTCTGCAAGTGTGAAACTGCAGGATTGACAACATCAGTAGTTCTGTTCTGCCATTTGACAGTGATGCCAGCAGGTGGTAAACCGTTATAAGAATAATTAAACGGTCGAAGCTGGAGATGGCCGACAAGAGTCCATTGACCTCCTTCTTTTAAGCACAGTGAAATATTCATCATGTAAACCTCAGTAGAGTCCAAGATCAATTATTCCCTGTGCCTTTACACAGACTTTAAGAAACTTGTCTAATTTATAACTACACTCCACTTCTTGTGTTGCTGGCTTCATTGTATCTGAACCCTACAGTTACCTTAACAACTGAAGTTCAAACTACGTGTCAATTCAGGTGATGTTTAGAACATCATCATGTCTGGCATGCATCTTTGTCAATGCCACAAAGTTTCCAGGTGCACTTAAGTTCTCACGATCCCCTCAAAAAAGCCATGCACTGCTGCCCACAGAACACCACACGTTCGAGCCCAGAACCTAAATATGTGCCTGTTCTCCTTGATATTCTGCTATCTGTTTTGTATCGACCATTAACAAGGTGGTTGTCTGTGAGGTCTCCACACTCTCAATGAAAGTAAAAACTGATTGTTTGGTTGTCTGTAAGGTCTCCACACTCTCAATGAATGTAAAAGCTGATTGTTTGGTTGTCTGTGAGGTCTGCACATTCTCAATGAATGTAAAAGCTGATTGTTTGGCTTCTTCAAATGATGAACTTGCTGCATGCATCCCAACAACTTCACTCTTGTGACGACACTTTGTTCACGAGTGCACCCGTTTCCTTTCTGTCTTCAATACATCTCCAAAACACACCATTGTTTGGTGCTATAGGCATCCATTTTGGTGTTGTAACCTCCAAGGAGATGGGTTAGATATAAATGTCTTGACCTGATGGATAAGATATAAATGTCCTGACCTGCTGGGTTAGATATAAATGTCTTGACATGCTGGGTTAGATATAAATGTCTTGACCTGCTGGGTTAGATATAAATGTCTTGACCTGATGGGTTAGATATAGATGTCTTGACCTGATGGGTTAGATATAGATGTCTTGACCTGTTGGATTAGATATAAATGTCTTGACCTGTTGGATTAGATATAAATGTCTTGATCTGATGGGTTAGATACAAATGTCTTGACCTGATGGGTTAGATATAAATGTCTTGACCTGCTGGGTTAGATAAAATACATCACTGAGTTAAACTGTAATTAATGTTGAAACATAATACATCACGGATAGTCCTTACAAAGTTAAACTGTAATTAATGTTGAAACATAATACATCACTGATTGTCCTTACAAAGTTAAACTGTAATTAATGTTGAAACATAATACATCACTGATAGTCTTTACAAAGTTAAACTGTAATTAATGTTGAAACAAAATACATCACATGTGCAAGGAGCAAGTGGATATAATAGCCCATCAGGTCAAGACATTTATGTTTCAACATTAATTACAGTTTAACTTTGTAAGGACTATCAGTGATGTATTATGTTTCAACATTAATTACAGTTTAACTTTGAAAGGACTATCAGTGATGTATTTTGTTTCAACGTTAATTACAGTTTAACTTTGAAAGGACTATCAGTGATGTATTTTGTTTCAACGTTAATTACAGTTTTGCTTTGTAAGGACTATCAGTGATGTATTTTGTTTCAACGTTAATTACAGTTTTGCTTTGTAAGGACTATCAGTGATTTATTTTGTTTCAACATTAATTACAGTTTAACTTTGTAAGGACTATCAGTGATTTATTTTGTTTCAACATTAATTACAGTTTAACTTTGTAAGGACTATCAGTGATTTTACAGGTACTTCTTGTTCAGTTTTTAAAACACTCGTTCTTTGAAAGTTCTCTTTCAATGAGAACAACACACTTCTTACCAAGTGTTGTTAAAAGATGTCTTAGCTCTGCTGAACCAATGTAGCCGTTACCATCTTTATCAAAATGTCGAAGTCCTTCAATAAAATCTTCTGCTGTATCCGAGCTACGGTTTTTACTTACAGCCTGCATCATCGGAAGAAACACTTCAAATGTGATTCGCTCATCTACAGAAATATAAAAATAATATCAGAAACAGATTAAAGTTACGTATAACAAGTGTTTTGCTTAGGAAGAGTTCATAAAAATAATCTTTGTGAAATTTTCTGAAAATTTAAAAAGTTTTTTTTTCTTAAATCCTTCAATGCTAACTGAAATAAATGTGATTTGTTTAAATCATACAAACCCGTTTACTGCAGTGTCACAAGTATTATATGAAATATGTGTAAGTTCATCCTAGTATAAAAAGTCTGTTACACAACATCATGAAAATGAACAAAAATAGTGTTCCAGCAACTTTCTAAACAAAAAACAATGTACACCTGGTATTTTTACAGTTCACTGAAAGACTTTTTTTTTTCTATCCTTTCCCACACTCATTAGTTTGACACCTTTTGTTTATTTTTTGTAGGTCGTTTACATCACATATCAGTAGTTGTCAACTGCCATTTTGTGCATCAGTCTACAGGGAGATGTTGCAAAATATTTGAAAGACAAATATGTTTTAATAATACAGTTACTGAAGCTTATTGTTTTACACTGTGATTTTAAAGTACTCTAAAAATACTGTATGAAGCAGTCTGTGAAATCTTTGGATTCTGACCGAGTTAGTCCTCAGCTGGAAAAAGGTTGGAAATCACTGGTATGGATAACTCTGCTTCATGCTCGATAATAACAGTTCAATATCATTACTAAACTAAGTAAAATCTCAACAGTTGGAACTAGTTCAATAAGGATGTATTCTGTATCGTAAATAATGAAATAAGTTAGTTAAAACAACTGTCAAAATTATGTTCGAAAATTAATCTCTTAACTAATTTCTTCACATAAAACATGTCTAATTTGGTGAATTTCTTTGAAATTCAATATTTTTTTGGGGGATAATTATCCATAGCAGTTTCTAGTGTAAAAATTATATCAGAAAGCTATTTTTATGTCAAGTTCTTGAAGATTTATGTGGGGATCAGTTTTTATCGACTCTCTGGAACAAATAAGCTCACTTTGTTTATAAAGTTGCAAAATCACTTGGATTACACGAATCATGTTTTAATCTTTCTGTAAAAAAATAAAAACATACAACAGTTTACAGTTACCTGCAGAGCAGTTACGAACCAGAATACTTTCTTTACGTAATCTTAATTCATATTAGCATTTTTGGTTTCACTAAAGCTTCAGATAAGTATACAAAATAAAGTTGTTTAGTTATAATCTGTACATGTTTCTCGACAGAACATAAACAAATTTGCTAATTTTTTTTTAAAAGATTAGCAAAATCTTTTGGATTTTTATATCATCTTTACAAGAATAACTTACCAGTAAAAAAAAGAAAAGAAGAATCTAAAATTTTACAGAAACTGGAAATTGTTCAAAGTGACTTCAATGCCAAACTTAAAAGTGTAGTTGTTCCAGAAAAAAAATTAACTTACCAAAATATTATCACTTCTAATAAAAGTTAAACATATTTTTAAAAATATGTTATAAATCTACTAAGTTTCACTAAAGTCCTTCAAATGAATATGACATGATAAATGTCAAGTAACGGGGAAAAATAAAAAGGATGCTGTCATAAGGAAAATCCAACTTTTTCCCTTTTAGTTCGTTAGTTTTTCTGTAATTAATTTCAATTTTATAAAGAAATAAAACTGATGATAAGTAACTAGAATCTTTTTTGATACAAGCACCTCAAGTATATGTACATTGCTTGAGGGAAGATCAAGAAAAAGTATAGATAAGGTAATGTTAAAATGTAGTTTATTATCAGATGTCTTTTAATATTTCATGTAGGCTACTGAAAACAATGATAATTCCCTATTTTGTAGCCTTTACACTGTAATAGTTTAATTAATAAAACGTTTATTTTAATCAAAAAGTATGCACTCTTGTCAAATCATGTGTAGTTTCATTTTGGATTGTATGTTTTAATATCGATCGGAGCAGTGAAGTTTATTACTGTAGTTCGACACATATTGGATATATCTTTGTAAAGAGCAAACAGACAAAAAAAATCTAAGTCCAATTTTACATTAATTGAAGAATAAGGAATATCAATGTTTGAAAACAAAAGTTGATTGGAGTCTTTCACTAGCATTAAACAATACAACTGTTTTTTTCTTTTCATTAGAATCATTTGATTTTGACTTACTGTGAAAGTTGAATATCATATCGGAATGATATAACAAAATTTATGGACTCGGGTGTAACATGGAAAGCTGCCTCTAATTATACGAGTTTACCAAAAATATTCAATCAACATAAAAACCTAATTTAATTTTTTCATTATCTACCTGGTTGAGGAAGCTTGTCTTGTAACCCACTCATATATTAAGTGTATCCTTAAGTGGAAGAATGTCTTCAAAATAGATGACGGCATTTGCCATACCGTTGATTAATGGACTTACCGCAACATTTTTATTCCCAGAACTTGATGTCCTAATTTCAAGGTTTTCACTCCATTACTCATAAGTACAGTACTTTACAAAGAGTGGGAGTTAAACGAAAATGTTACACATTGTATCTTATAAACTAATCTAAATTAAGTAAAAATGTTTCTCTACTGTGAACCAAAAGTTTCTACCATAACTTTCTCTATTCTGCACACAGTTTTAGAAAGACACCTTTTTTTTTCAGTTTTTTGACTATTTTTTTTTAAGATATTACATTTGATATTACTGATTTCAGTACATTTATTTCTGTAGAATTTATTCAAAAACCATTATTGTGGGCTTAAATAAGGTTTAAGAGAGACAACATAAAAATTAACTAACTAAAGATTAATTGATGTATGAACCTCTGACTTGCCTCACTGAGGAAAAAAATGGTTTCTATAAGATTTAGCTTACCTGACTTTAACTGATGGGAGCATTTTTTAACTTCAGCTTCTGTGGGGTTCTGACCCATGGCACGGAATGCGTCTCCAAGCTGAGAGATGCTGATCTTCCCATCTCCTCGATTGTCGAACAAGGAGAAGGCATCCTGGAAATCTAGAAAAGTGTGCATCAAATTCTTCAGAAATCTCACTCAAAGCACACCGAAAGTGATATATTTCAACGAACAAGTCTCGTCAGTCAAATTATTATATCTACACCTTAAAAAATACAGTTATTATATTGGCACATTTAAAGTTACCTTGTTACTTTTTTTAATGAGAAATACACAAACTGTGTGCATATGTAACACTGGGTGGTGGTATCTGTCGTCGATCCGGCCTGTTACAGCAAGAGCTAGTGTTGCAATATTCACACATCTCGGCTGATTGTGTTTCTAATAATATTAATAAAGTGTAGTACTCTGGGTAGTTTCTCTACTTTCCTAATAGCAGGGACCAGCTTACTGCCTCCCTAAACTGTCACTAAAATGTAAGTACAATTGAACATCATTACGATCTACAAGTAAATATTCTGTATGTTTTTGTGAAATCCCAATGACTGATGTCAGTCTATGAATTTGATCTAGGTAATAGTTACATGAGCTGTAGAATTCTAACTCATTGAACAGAATGTACCTCTGAGGTTTGCATGTATCCTTCCACCTTTAAAAAAAAGGTTTTACTAAAATATCATTACACTAAAATCACAAAAATAACCTAAACAGTATTTTTGTACATTCTTAAAAAATCAAAAGAATTCTTTTTTCTTACACAAGCGAGATGGTAATTTCATTAGGGAAAAATTACATAAAAGTTAAAACCTAAATCGAAATAAAAATGACCGAGAGTAGGAAATAAAACGTAAAGCTGATTTAGTTGCATCACTCTATGATTAACTTTCTCTAACTTAACTGACACATCTTCTGCTAACATGACAAAAATTATTTCATTTCCTAATTTTTGTAATAAATATTTTGAATACTAGCTTTTTAAACTTCATTTTTAGGTCATATTTTCAATGAACTTACTTTTCTGATACTAAAGTCTTAAGAAATTTGATACATACCAATAATTTGGTCCTCGCTAAAACCAGCCTGTAAAATAAAAACAGATTCAGCAAGTTTCATTGTATAATGTATGTTTATTTTGCAACAGAACATCAGGATGATGGAAAATCAGATAGTGAAATGTTAAAACCCTTAAATATTTCCTAGAAAGAGTTATTGAACAGAGATAGTACACATGTTCAAGAAACATGGATGTGTTGATCATTTAGCTCATATATAACATAACTATTTTTTTTAACCAGTGTACATAAATGTAAATAAAGCAAAGGAGTTTGATTCTCTAGCTAGTAATATCCTCAATGATACATTAATTTGAAACAACTTTGTAGTTAAGTAAACTTCAACATCGAGAATGACTAGTTAGAAGCAGTGGTGGATCCAGAACGAATTTAGAAGTGATAAACTAGATGGAAGGCAATGCCACCCACTCTTTGGCTACTCTTTATCAATGAACAGTTGGATTGATCTTCACATTACAATGCCCCCATAGCTGAAAGAGTTGGCACATTTGGTGAAGGGTCTAACCACCAGGGTTATGAATGGACACATTAATGGTTTTAAAATATCAACAGATGAAAATATTTGTGTGGGCATATATATATACACACACACACACACACATACATACATAGAGAGTGAGAGATAGCATGTTTGTGTAGTTTCTTTTGGAAGGGGTAAAACGAGGACAATTATGAAGGACTATGAAAATGGTTTCTAATTACAAGATCTTGACCAGTGTTCCCTCTAAGATGCCAACTGCCCAACAACCAATCAAGCGCCACATACTTCATTATTCCAGCCACGCACATCCTCAGTAATGGTGATAAGTCTTAACATGTTGATGGCCTTAATGGCCCTGGCAGTCGATAGGCCTAAAGCCCAAATAATCAATTGGTAGCATTGCAAAGCAGCCTGATGATCCAATAGGATCGATGGTCTAAAAATACCTAAAAATTAATTCCACACTTATATATCTTCATTTAATGATAAAAACCATAGTTTTTGGCTTTTCTTTACATATAGACGCTTTATACATTAAGAACGACTGAAATAATAATTTGAGTAATAATTAATATGTAATAGTTACTTTATAGAT
>NW_013670325.1:38839-52634 GCF_000517525.1 Limulus polyphemus
AAAAAAGAGAGAGAGAGAGAACGGGGGTCCTGGCGTGGTCGTTTGCCCCGGGGCCCGTGCTGGCTCTCGATGTTCCTGCACATGATAGTCATTGAGATGATATTTTATAACAATGTCCACCATGAAATTTGGCCTGTAACATTGTACACCATGATATTTGGCTTGTAACATTGTCCATCATGAAATTTGGCGTGTAACATTATACACCATGATATTTCACCTATAACAATGTCCACCAAGATATTTCACCTGTAACATTGTCCACCATGATATTCCACCTATAACAATGTCCACCATAATATTCCACCTATAACAATGTCCACCATGATATTTGGCCTGTAACATTGTCCACCATGATATTTCACCTATAACAATGTCCACCATGATATTTCACCTGTAACAATGTCCACCATGATGCCTTTGTGGATGTCTCAATCATGGTCTGGTATGGTATCTGCAAGCAGGGCTGTACAGACTTCTATGTGGTGGATGGAGGATCCCTGACAGCAAATCCTTTTGTAGATGAGATCCTGTTATCCATTGTTAACCCTTTTGATGGTGCTGTTGGAGGTGAGTTTGTGTATTAGCAGGATAACACCCGTTCTCAGGATCACACAGCAATTTTTCCAGGATGAAGGAATAGATGTAGTGAACTGGCTTGCAAAGTCACTGGACCTAAGTCTGAATGAGTGTGGGTGGGACTTGCTAGAGAGAGCAGTAAGAGAGAGAGACAACCTACTACAATTGTTTAGAAGTTCAGAGTAGCCTCCACCCAGATGTAAACTGTGCTGCTCTAGCAAGTCATCCAAAATATCAACAGTATGGAGAACAGGAACAGAGAAGTCAAACAATAAAGGAGGACCTACCAGCTACTAAAGTCTCATTTTGTTCATCTCAATAAATAAGTTATTTCTTCTTTGATACTTGTGCAGCCAAATATTTGCATTTTTGTTTGTAAATTTTGCTTTTTTCTTATTTGTCAATGAATTTTTTGTCTTGCTTGGTATTGTCTACCTGTGATATTTCTAATAAGTTTTGTCAGTATTGATCATTCCTCTGTGTTTTTGTTTCTTCAAATTTTGAAGAAAAACAAATCAAAGCCTTTACTTGTGTGAGTAGTGTATAATGTTATCATTTTCTTGAATTAATCTGTTCACTATCACTTACCAATCTTATAAAACACCTCAATCAGATTCCCTTTAACTCGTCTGTTTCAACAGAAATCAATTTAAGAGATTTTAACCTATCCTCATAAAACAACCTTTCAATCCCAGTAGCACTTATCTGAACCCTTTAGAACAATTCAACGTCCTTTCTAAGGACACAATACTCTAAATGTGGCCTTTCACTAATGACTTATACAGCAAAATTATAATCTCTTTAGACTTTATTCAATATTTCTTTAAATATAAATTACAATCCTATTTGTCTTACCACTTATTTGATTGGCTTAAGAGACTGATTAATGAAAAGCTATCTGTCATTTGTTTGCCCAACTCACCAAATAATCTAAATCCTTCTGTAAAGCAGTCTCCTCATAGTCAGTAGCACCCAAGACCTTAATATCATCAGAAATTTATTGACCATTCCTTCATCTACACCACTGATGTAAACCAAAAAGTACAAAGGCCCTAACAATGAGTCCTGGGGTATCCCACGTGTGACATTAAACCAGAAATGGTCATTCTTCAGATATCAAGGACTGCTTTAAGTTTATAGCATTATCTGATGAAGAGGCACATTCATCAATCACTACACATGATTCTGGGTAATGAATTTTTGTATTTCCCAAAATTCCTTAATGTGGATATCTTATCTTAGATGGATGAAGTCATCTGGATTTAAGTTTAAATCTATATCACTTAGCAAGCGTCTTGTTTGCCCTAGTGAAGCTATAATGGCAAAATGTTGACTTAATTAAAAACAGTTATGTTTTCAGAGTAATAGGTTGTGTTTTATTACCTTATTAACAGTGAATACGACTTTCCAGTTCACACTACAATCACAAAATTTATATTCTCATAAATTTAACTTAGTTCAGATTTAGTATATTTAAAGTTAAATTCTGGGTTATGACTATAGCTTATACTGTGAGAAAGTTATATTATATTTCTTTGACTTTATCAATTTGAGTATATTTCATTTTCAAACAAAAATATATTAGTATTACTAAAAATGAGAAAACACACACAATAATGCCAGTTTAAAGGTTAAGATCTATATATATCCTTATATGGCCATTAAGGGCCAACCTTAAATCAACACTTTTTATACTGCATGATAACCGATAGCCTAATCTCAAGCTATTCCATTGCAATGGTAATACGTCATCGGGGTGTGATACTTTAATAAGTAGGCAACGACCGACTGCTGGGATCCACATTTTCTTCAGCCCGCGATACTGTTAATAATCTGAACACAGATATCATAAAACTAAATAATACTTGGACTACTCATGTATCTTGCGATATTTAATCGATAAAATTAATACACCATGTAAACCATAATTAAAAGTTATTGCTCCAAAGACAAATATATTTTTCTACAGTTTCGAATACAGATGTTCGAGCACTCATCGTGTTTAGATTCTGAGATTCTGTATTAACATTTTTAGACCTTAAAATTTTAAATCACAAAATAAAGTTATCAATGTCTTATTAACATAGACCAACTTTTGGCTGTGGTTTGAACAAATGTGATCGAAACATATAGCAAAAATCTGTTCTTGCAAGTTCGAATAAAAAATAACTGTCGTTTAAATGGTGTATTATTTTTATTAACTAAAGAGTAACGCTTACCTACTTATAAGTTTTATCACACACAAGAGTTTAATAAAATCAAGTAGGGAACTGAGCTAAATTGGAGTTAAGAAATAACACAGCGGAATTTAATATCAATAAATAATTTACTCACCATACTCTTCAGCGTTGGATACAACTACTACACGGATTTAATAACAAACTATGAATACTGTATTTCCAAATGAGGCCAAAAGTTAACGAACGGGTGCAGCCTCAAAATGGGACAACTTTTACACCGTTAGGGGTCGTTGAAATAATTATTTAATAATTTTAATAATACATAATTTATTGCGAGTAATGATATTGTTATGTTTTTTGTTTGTTTGTTGTTAAACGCAAAGATACACAATGGGCTATTTCTGTTCTACCCATCGCAGGTATCGAAATCCAGTTTTTAGCGTTATACGCTCGAAAATTTATCGCTGAGCCACCGGAGGCGACTACTCTTTATTAAACGTATATACAAAATTATATTTTGCAGAAATTCACTATGAATTATAAACATCTATTTACATATAACATATTTATAGTCAATAGTTAAATCCCAATACTTTGAAAAGAAAGTATTTCTAATATTCAGGACCGCGAACTTACTGATTCAACAACTTTAAAAGGTACTTGTTTGAACTCTATAGTATATTAAGGTAAAACATATCATTGATTTACATTACTTAAACGGTGTCTCCCGTAAAATTCAAAAACAACCAAGCAGCTTTCAAAGGCTACCCTTGTTAGTATCCCGAAAAAAAAAGAAAAAAAAGAGGTTGGTGACCATACTAGCCCCCCCCCCCCCAGTAGCACAGCGGTAAGTCTACGGACTTACAATGCTAGAATCCGGGTTTCGATACCCGTGGTGGGCAGAGCACAGGTAGCCCATTGTGTAGTTTTGTGCTTAATTACAAACAAACAAACAAACCATACTAGGGCTATCTGCATTAGCTGTCCTTAATTTAGCAGTGAAGGCAGCTAGTCAACACCACCCACCGCCACCTCTTTTAATAACGAATAGTGGCAATAGTCACATTATAACGCCCCCACGGCTGAAAAGACGAGCATGTTTGGTGTGACGGGGATTCGAACCCGTGACTCCCAGATTGCGAGTCGAGCGCCCCCTAAACAACTGGTGGCCATGCCGGACCACACATTAATGTTAAGTGCGATTTTAAAATGTGAATAATATAAGTAACACCCTGCCCCCCCCCCCCCCCACGTGGCTCAGCGGTACGTCTGCGGACTCATAACGCTAAAAATCAGGTTTCGATACTCGTGGTGGGCACAGCACAGATAGCCCATTGTGTAGCTTTGTCCTCAATTACAAACAAACAGACAGACACCCTGCTGGCCTGTTGCAGCAACATCTTCAGTCACATGATCAATGAGGAATGTGATGTTCTCAGATTCTGTCGCCATTTACGTTGAATATTCGATTATTAGGCCTAGACTGAGTTGGCATTTATCCTCACTAGAGGGTTCAGTACGTTATATTACAACAATTTTCAATATGCAAGTCACATGACATCCACAACCAATTTATAGTCGTGGTGGAACGGGATGTATCAAAACTATATTGTGGCATTTGTTAACGTTTTGTAGGAATTGTGATGTCGTCGAAAACCGATTGCTTTTGGGAGTATATGTAACATCCCTTTCCGATACAAAATATTCATATACACAGAACATTTGAGGCACCAAGGCCATAAAGAAAAAGATTTTCCACCTGTCGTTTCACAACCATGGTAAGCAACGTGTGAGTCTTGCGACAGGTGAGAATCCACGAACACAATGGTCAATGGCTAAAGCCTTACATATGTCCCAGTTTGGCATATAGGCATACCACGTGTTTGTTACCCTGTTATATTAATACAGAAATTTTTAAAATGTTTGATTTATACAGGTGTATGCAGTTTTCACATTGCAAATTGGCCAAGAAAGTAGCTGTAGCTAACTGGTGTTCTTTATCTTCGTGTGTCACAGAAGTCACGTGGGTAGCGCAAGCACCATGAAAGAATATAGCATTGGTACTTCGTATATGTGATGCTGTGTGTTTCTTCTGCTGTAACAGATTTTTACAGATAAATATTCAGAGAGATTTATATAAAACTCCACAGGCTTTGAGTTCTTTTTAGTCTTAATATTGAATACAAATCTAAAGAGATTATAATTTCATTGTATAGGTCATTGGTTAAACCACATTTAAAGTTTTATGTTCAGTCTCGGGCTCTTCTTATCTTAGGAAGAACATTAAATTGTTGTAAAAGATTCAGAGGAAGGCAATTTTGTTTTTGTTAGTTTTTGAAATTTCACGCAAAACTACTTAGGGCTACCTGGGCTAGCCGTCCCTAACTTAGAAGTGACAGACTAAAGAGAAGGCAGCTAGTCAACACCACCCACCTCCAACTCTTGGGCTACTCTTTCACAAACAAAAATGGGATGGACCGTAACTTCATAACGCCTCCACGGCTGAGAGGGCGAGCATGTTTGGTGGGATTCGAACCCGCGATCCTAAGGTTGTAAGTTGAGAATATATTATTGCAGTTTTCTGTTTTTTCTTATGTGTCTATTGGCCTGAATCTACTGTTGTGTTATTAAATTTAAAAAGGATTTTTTCAGTAATCATCCACGAGTTGAATGACTCATGACGAAGAGGAAGATTTAGTCATTGAAGGGAGGTGGCTGTGTGAGAGAGTATTGAAGTCTAGGAGAAGTTTTCTCCAGGATGAAGAACTTTTGTTGATGTTGTAAGGTCCAAGACCCCCTGTTTCACTGCAGATACAGGCTCGGGAAGGAGAACTGATAATCGACTTCTTCCCCTGAGGATCTATTTCAGTACTTCACTGGCCAGAGTAACAAAACTCCAAATCTTGCCGAAACCAGCCAAGACAGACTGGAGGTGTCACTGGTGGACGAAGTTTGTTTTTCTGGCACGTGAGACAATGGGTTCCAACAAGTTAATTTTGTGATCATGGGCAGAAGTAAGCCCCTCCTAGAAGGTGGATATTCTGCCAGGGTGACCATAGGTTGAACAGAGCCTGTTACACCTCATCGCTTGGTCCCTGAGTAAGCCTACAACACCGTACCTGTGACACTGAGGATGTATCAGACAACTACTGGCCAAGAGCCCAGAAGTAAGAATCTTTTGCCACAAACAAAGGTCCCTGTAAATAAGGTGAAACAGATCTGGCACTTGAATCAATGTGTTCTTTAATTCTGGATTCTAAAGTTCTCGTTGTAGAACCTATATACCTAGAATTACATCTAGGACACTTATATTGATAAAGTTAAATTCAACAGTTTTTGGTAATCTGTTTTTCACATTAAAGAAATTATTAAATCTACATATCGGTTTTAATATAAATATTAACTGAACTTGTGGATATATCCTTATAAGTATTTGATTAAGTTGTTCTCTTTAATTTCAAAAGACTGTGTTCCTACTAATTGGAAAGAAATATACTTTTTCTTTATCAAATCTCTGAGGACAAATATTGTTTGTTCGAGTTGCTCTTAATAACTTGACCTAAAGTTTTAAAAGAAGGTTTTTTTTTAAATCAAGAACAATTTAATCTTATTAAGTTTTTTTGCTAAACTAATAAAGGTACTATTTATGGTTGGAGACGGCTTGAATGGGTAATGAAGAAAAACTTTAATATAAGTTTAACACAACAGCAAATGTACAACGTTTCAACAAGCTTTTGTCATCTCCAACCATTATTAGTCTCAAAGTGGGCTCTTCGTCATCGAAAAGGTTCTATTTATCTTGTATGCACTAAAATCCTAATTAAAGTAACGTCATACTACTCAGGAATAAGGCTAGTATAATTAAAGTTTAAATCTGAAAAGCTTTTCTTATGATATATTTCACATTTAAATTATTTTTAATGAGTACGTTTGAAAATGGTAGTTTAATTCCTTCTTGACGTTCTACTGTAAAACGTTTGTTTTTATGTATACTATTTACGTAATCCAATCCTTCCCAGCGATATGTCTGCGGACTTCCAACGCTAGAAACCGGGTTTCGATAGCCGTGGTGGGCACAGCAGATAGCCCATTGTGTAGCTTTGTGCTGAACTTCTAACAAATAAAGTGATCCAAAAATGTTATGCATATTTTTTCTCTTTCAAAATAATAAAAGTGTTGTCTACATATATTTGGTTTAATAATCATCCATCCAACAGTTATTAAAACTTAGGAACAGATTAGTCAATGATGTGTGTTTCTTATAACAAAGCCACATCGGACCATCCGTTGTGTCCACCGACGGGAATCGAACCCCTGATTTTAGCAGTGTAAATCCGAAGACTTACCGCTGTCCCAGCCTGGGACAAAAATTAAGTGTGTGTGTTTTTATAGCCTAGCCACATCGGACTATCCGTTGTGTCCACCGACGGGAATCGAACCCCTGATTTTAGCAGTGTAAATCCGAAGACTTACCGCTGTCCCAGCCGGGGACAAGAATTAAGTGTGTGCGTGTTTTTATAGCCTAGCCACATCGGACTATTCGTTGTTTCCACCGACGGGAATCGAACCCCTGATTTTAGCAGTGTAAATCCGAAGACTTACCGCTGTCCCACCGGGGGACTAGTCGATGCTGGTGCTAATTTAGATCCCATTACAACTCTACCTGACTGATCATACATCTCTTGATTAAACACAAAATGTGACTTTTTTTTGTGTCTTAAATCCAATTATAAATCGACTTATCTATATCGCGTATTTCATTCAAATGTATATTTGCAAACAATAATTCAATATCAAAGCTAGCATAATAAATTTAAGTGTTATATTTCTTTTACAAACTGACAACTGTATGAAACAGTAACTTCATCGATACTTGACGACTTAACATATTTCATGATTAACATATATGGCATGATTACAAGCACCAGTATTAAATACAGTTAGTCTGTTCGGACATCTTTCCTTATTTACTTTAGGTAACCCATATAAAGGGTCGCGGGTTCGAATCCCCGTCACACCAAACTTGTTCGCTCTTTCAGCCGTGGGGGCGTTATAATGTGACGGCCAATCGTTGGTAAAAGAGTTGGTGGTGGGTGGTGATGTCTAGCTGCCTTTCCTCTAGTCTTTCACTGTTAAATGAGGGACGGCTAGCGCAGATAGCCCTCGTGGAGCTTTGCGCGAAATTGATACCAAACAAACAAACCCATATAAAGTACCCGTGTGTGATCCTGACGGTTTTAACAACTTGTATTTATTCTCATATATTAACCCTTGTTTCTTTAGATTGAATAAATATTTTTGTAAACTAGTTTCCCCTATTTTCGTAGGACTTTTCTTAAATCTATTTTCAGCTTTTAAAATATCTTGAACTTAATTAATAAGTTTGTTTGTTTGTTGGTAATTAAGCGCAAAGCTACACGATGGGTACTCTGCCCACCACAGGTATCGAAACCCGGATTCTAGCGTTGTAAGTCCGCAGACATACCGCTGTGCCACTGGGGGCCTTAATTAATAAAATACGTTTTATTCGTTAGAACAATTCCATTTCCTTTGTCTGTTTTCTTTTATATAATAATATCTTTAACTCTTTTTTAACCAATTTATTGCTCCTAGTTTTTCCCGATTTATGTTAAGTGGTCGTCTGTTTTCATTATATTTATAAAAAAAGATGTCAAAGCTTGTGCTCCAATTATCTTAAATGATTCATTACTATTTGTTCAAATACAGTTTTAAGTTGACGTAAGATGTTTTAAAATTTAAGAAATAAGCTGCATACCCCAAGTTTTTAAATGATAACCCAAAGTTAAACCTCTAGTTAGTACTATTTTCTCCACATCATTTAAAACGTGTGTCGAAAAATTATAGATAACCCGATCAGGGTACTGTACAAAAGAAACGATATTAGAATTTATAAAGTTAAAAAAATTCAAATGTGTTCTCTTTGTTATTTGGTATTGTTATTATTATCCAGTTTGCTAAATAAATACTTTTTTGTCTTTTGTAGTATTTCTTTCGGAATCCACAAATTATCACTATACCGTTTTTAAACAGTCATGACTTTTTGTTGTTTTTTTAATTTCATATAAAAAACAGTTGAATCCAAAAGTAGTTTTCCGTAGGATTATCATATAATAATACCAGCTGTCCTAACTTTGAGTGAGTTTTGTCTGGTCTGCCTACAGAAATTATGTTACAATTCACTAGATAGATGGAGCAGTTGTCGCAAACATTTCCCCAAAGTTTGAATATTGCTCAACAGCTCGGAAAATAAGAGTAGCAATACCTTTAAGGGTTAATTTTTCAACCAACCAACTGTTCTAACTGTAAAATCATCAACTGTCTTATCCCGAAACACCACTTGACAAAGTGGAATATCCCGAAATACTACATGACAAGGTGGAATATCCCGAAACACCACTTGACAAAGTGGAATATCCCGAAACACCACTTGACAAGGTGGAATATCCCGAAACACCACTTGACAAGGTGGAATATCCCGAAACACCACTTGACAAGGTGGAATATCTCGAAACACCACTTGACAAGGTGGAAAGTCATTTCTTTCAGTCATCGATCTTTCAAACGACTGTACTAACTGCTCCTATTTGATTTTCTCTTTACCACCTCCTTAAACACTGACAGTTTCACCTATTTCTCACCACCGCCATAGTTAAATGGTTATTACGTCTCTGTCATCAACTTCTCTTCTGGTGTGCAGGCGAGATGCTCTGTACATTCGAAGTAGGCACTCTTGTTCTCCTGAAAGTGCATAAATCCTTACGAATACAGTGTCGTGACTCGAGAGTCACAGTAGAATGGCTCGTCATGTGGTTATGCACGTCATTACTATTACTACCGTGACAACGAGATGCAGTACCATAAAATTTCATGTCCTCGGCTATCAAACTCAGTTTTTGACTGTTGCCACTATGGCGTGAAAGGCCCCTAATAATTTTACTGGACAAAAAACAAATTGCTATTGGAGGGAACACAAGTGATTCAGAGTAACTTGATGGTGCTGATTTAAAAAAATGTAGTCAGAATTTGTAGAATTTTACTAGCACTATGTGAAATACCATGCAATCAACTCAGTACAATAGATTTATGATGTGAAATTACGTTTACTTGCACAGTTTAATTGGTAAAAGGCATATATTTTTGATAACTTCAAACACTGATTGTATTGTATTGGTGTAAAATTCCAAATATATTGTTCATATATGCTATTTGTTCTCAATATAACTGTAGTGAATTGCACCACTTTTGCTTCATTCCCACGCTCACCTGCTCCATCTGCGAATCGCTAAATCCTTACGTACTCAGTTTGCTAGAACCGTTAAGAGGTCCCTTGACTGAGCATAAAAAGGGCAAAGTCAGATGCTTCTCAGTCACTCATTTCGTCACTTCCTTGCTCTTCGCAAGTCAAAACAAAGTCCGATCTCGTCCTCCCACCATACCATGATATAATCAAATTCAATAATCAAAAGTAGATTTGGATTCTGGTATACAACGCTTTAATATTTTGTTCGAGTTTCACGTCGTAAATTCTTTTTGTCAGTTTCTGGTGTGGATGTGGATTTAAATTACTAAATCACTCACGACTTTGTCCTTCACCCCAGCAGTTAAAGGCAGGGCAGTTTAACTTTGGTTACAGACAAGGTATTGTTTTTCTTGTTCACTTTTTCCTCGTTGTTTTCGATGTTTGATTTATTATCTGCATAAACGTTTTGAAATCTCTGTTTTGTTGATACTTTTAAACAGATCTGCTAGATATCAGTGGACCTGAAAACCACAGACTAGTTACAAAATAACATTTTGGTGTCAAATATATAAGAATTTATGTTTACAGAACTACAGTTTAAAAGACTTGAATTTTTGTTGTTGCAAAACATTACTAACCCATTCCAAACAATATTTATTTGGGTAAAAACCGCAACCTCATATCGATTTGCACAAGTACCTCTGTAATTCCTTAAGATGAGCTCGCCTCTCCCCAGAGGGTCAGACACAGGGTCAAAGGGATATTAGTTTCTAGACATTGGCATATGCATGCTTTACTTGAATTAGGTGGTTTTATTGAAAAGCTAAACTATGGATTAAGTGGTTTTATTGAAAAGCTAAAATATGGATTAAGTGGTTTTACTGAAAAGCTAAACTATGGATTAAGTGGTTTTATCGAAAAGCTAACCTGTGGATTAAGTGGCTTTATGAAGCAGCTAAACTATGGATTATGTGGTTTTATCGAAAAGCTAAACTATGGATTAAGTGGTTTTATTGAAAAGCTAAACTATGGATTATGTGGTTTTACTGAAAAGCTAAACTATGAACTATGTGGTTTTACTGAAAAGCTAAACTATGGATTAAGTGGTTTTATTGAAAAGCTAAACTATGGATTAAGTGGTTTTACTGAAAAGCTAAACTATGGATTAAGTGGTTTTATTGAAAAGCTAAACTATGGATTAAGTGGTTTTATCGAAAAGCTAACCTATGGATTAAGTGGCTTTATGAAGCAGCTAAACTATGGATTAAGCCGTTTCGTTGAGCAGCTAAACTATTTTCATTTTTTATATAATGCTATTCCTTCAAAACCCAACCCATTTATTATTAAAGCATGTAAATTATCCTGTGAAAACAAAAAGATAATCATATTTTTGTGTTTTAGTTCATCCACTTTGTGTCTTAGCAAGATGATTTTGTTGTTGTTAGAATTATTTTAATTTGATAATTTATCTGATTCTGTTGAGGTTGAGGCACTTTGAATGGTTTTACTTGGCAACATACCGCTAAACTGTGGGGGTGGTTATTTGTTTAATTAATTTGTCAGCGAGGTATTAACTTGAATAGTTTTCAAAGGATATTCATGTTGTGCAATTCCTATCTTACGTAATGCCCAAATGCGATGTTGTTTTTTTATTTACCAGATGTTACAATAACACACTTTAACCATACCAAATGAAGAATAACCTGTGTAGATTAACTTGCTTGTGGCAAATCTACTAAGACTACATGCTGTAATCCCTACTTTTGAACTGTAAACCGCAAGGAAGGCAACCAGTCGACAACACCCACCGCCAACTCTTGGGTTACTCTTTACCGATTGTAACGCCTATATGACTGACGTGCCCAGTTTCTAAAATGGTATCCACGAAAAACTTTCTTGGTAATGAAGAACTTCTGGTAAAGAAAATATGACGATTGAGAAAGACATGAATGGGGCATAATTTTTGTATTAGGATAAAATTCAAAACTTAAATAATAACCAGACCTTTATCGATCTACAAAGGTTTCATATCTTTGAACAAGCTATTATTAAATTCATAGTAAATACCAAAGCAATTAAGAAAACAAATACGGAATATATATACATGTATAGACTTTGGTGTGAATTTCGCGCAAAGCTATACGAGGGACATCTGCGCTAGCAGTCCCTAATTTAGCAGTAAAAGACTAGAGGGAAAGCAGCTAGTCATGACCATCCACCGCCAACTTTTGGGCTTGTCTTTTACCAACGAATAGTGGGATTGATCGTCACATTATAACGCCCCCCACCGCTGAAAGGGCGAGCATGTTTGGTGGAACGGGGAATCGAACTCGCGACCCTCAGATTGCGATTTAAGCGCCCTAACCAGCTGGCCATGAACATATAGATATATTAGTGGCTAAATTCAATAATTTAAACGTAAATAATTACTGCTAGAAAATATCATATAATTTTATGAAATTTAATAACAGACTACAACTTTCAGTTCGCTCTACATATTTTGCTTCAGATATAAAGAAAAATCGGTTTAATGTTATAATTAAGACTCATTAATTCCTCCCAAAAATAAAATAATTTTTATTATTAGCTTTACTCATTTGGCACATTTTTTTATTAGAATTTAATTCATGCGTTTTATTAAGAAGCGTGATTGTCTAGCTTTTCATAAATCACAAAGAACAGTGTCTCCCGCAGAAACGATATTATAGCGTTCAACATTTTACTTCGAACTTACACCATTGCGCAAATAGTGCTGTGCTCACTTTAAGCCTAACTCAGCACTGGCGTAGTACGATTCTGTTGAACAAAAACAGTTTTGGTATTTCTACAAGTCCCTAAATATAAATGCTGAAACAGTAAAATCTCAGTAACAAATTACGCATGCTTTTCCAACAAATTTAGGAATTTGTATATCATAACAGATGTTGAAAATAGTTTAATTCGAGTAAATGATAAACTACCTTTACATCGATGTCGTATCACATATCATAAAATACAATTTTTATTATTTTACGATCATGTGTACCAAAAATATATATAATTTTCACTTATTACAACATGAAAACTGGTTGATAAAATTCTATGTCACTTTGTGTGCGTGTATTAAAAACATCTGCCGAATTATGTGACAGTGAAGGATGAAGTACTTGTTACTACGTAACTTGGGCTTTACGTTTTTCTCTGCAGGTGATTTCTACAGTTACATCCTCCAAGAGGTACAGTACTACTCAGAATGCATCGAAAGCCAAAATCAAGCAGCAAAAAAAAAAAAAAAAAAGTAACAAATTACAAGACTTTGAAACACGTTCATGTGAGGTATTGTGATTTCACCGTGAATGTTTGACATTAGATTTGGTTTAGTGGTTTGTTCTGAATTTCGCACAAAGCTCCACGAGGGCTATCTGCGCTAGCCGTCCTTAAAATTAACAGTGAAAGATTAAATGGAAGGCAACTAGTGATCACCACCCACTGCCAACTCTTGGGCTACTCTTTTATTAATGAATAGTGGCATTGACCATCACTTTATAACAGTCACACGGCTGTAAGAGCGAGCATGTTTGGTGGGACGGTGATTCGAACCCGCGACCCCCAGATTGCGAGTCAAGCGCCCTAACCACATGGCCATGACCGGCCTGGTTCAGTTGTTGTTAAGCACAAAGTGACAAAATTGGTTATCTGTGCTCTACTACCACGGGTATCGAAACCCGAATTTTAACTTCATAAGCCTGCAGACGTAAACAGCGTGGTCACAAGTAAATAGACACCACCTTTTCAG
>NW_013670325.1:53560-55804 GCF_000517525.1 Limulus polyphemus
AAATTAGTTAGCATAAATCAGTTAAATCACGAAAAGTTAGGTGTCTATTTACTTGTGACCACTCAGTGTACATTAGATTTGGATTAGATGTTTTACTGTGGTGTAATTTCACCCATGTACCTTAAGTTTAACTTTAAGTAAACATGATATGAATACGTTTCAAAAGTTAGAAATTGTTTTGTTGTTCTTATGCAACAACAACATAAAAAACTGATATGATGAAAAAACTGTCAGTCGCTTACTTTCACTGAAAGTTTAAGTTACGTTTTTCGTTATGTTTACCAACGTGTACACATATTGCTTTGCGATTTTATTTCGGTACAAAAATTTGAATAGGAGCCTAAACTTACAAAACAAACACAGCTCTTTTATTAAACAACACGTTAGCTTAAGAAATTATACTATTTTATAGCACAGCATTACAAAACTAGTTATTAAAGGAAGCACTTTCTATATTACTATGCTTTAGCCTTTAGATTTATTTTTCTCCAATAAAAGAAACAGACCATTTGTGCTTTATGCTGTTGTACCGGTTTTTATTGGTGGGCATGTTCTTTATTTGATTGCTCGATAAGAAATAATGCAAATCCTAGTCCACTTAATAACTAAAGTATTTTACTTATCCTAATACTAGTAATAGTAATACTGTAAATTTTACAATTTACATTGTTTCATGAATTAACGATAGGCCTAACTTCACACGTAAATAACGTCTCGATACTGACAATAGATTCCACTTACTTACCAAATTTCTCGTATGTACGGTACTTTTTGTATCTTTAGTACTTCGTTGAAACCCAAATACAATATTTACCAAACTAAAGTGACAACAAAACGACTAATAAACTCACTAATTCAAGAACTAATCCACCTCTTTAACAGACGCACAAATCAATCAACAATCCTCTACTCGTGTTTAGTTTAAGACACGGGCTCAGCACTTGAAGAGAAAACTCCCTCTAGACAATGAATAATCAAATATATAAAATAAAATAAAAACCCATAACACTCCTCAATGAGTCACTATACCTTAAGGCACTGCTTCCAAGCCGGGATTCCGCAGAACCCTCGGGTTCCTCGACAGACATCCAAGGGTTTCGCGAGATATTGTTCCACAGGGTTCCGCGGAATGCAAGAGTTCCACATATTCTAATACGTAAATAGTCACATAATCGCAATCCAATTACATTATATTCCTTTATTAGTATAACTGGTTTCATAATGACACAACAAGTCAGTACATTGTTTTAAATTAGTGAGTGTGACCAGGTACAAACAATTGCTAATACTGCAGTAATGTTTTTTGTAACGAACTCTGTGATACAACCTTGACGTCAGAAGGTTGAAAACCACTGCCTTAAGGGATTTACTCACAAATGGGAAAATCCGGTTACGAAAATATAGAGTAGCATATCCTTCTCCAGAAAACCATATGTTTAAAATTTATTTCTTCGGTTTTTAAGTACACATCATACGATGCCTTATTAAATTCAGCATACACGTATTTGTCTAAAATAACTTTCTTTTCAAAAGAACACGAAACGAAAACTTAAAAAGAACAAGATTATTTGAAGCTGTGGTTTTACTTCATTTGTATGACATTACCTTTATCGTCAAAATCAAATACAAACGTTGTAATAGGCTAAAATAAAATATTAATTGTAAACGAGAAATTATAAACCATGTTTAGGTTTTGATTTTTAAAAGTACGTCAGGGAATATTTCATTTTTTCCCCTTTAAACATATTCTATTTTAGGACATTTCTGAGAATTAACATTATTTTAAAGTTTGAGTAAAAAGCACTAATCAGTTCGATAAGCCGTACTCTATCTTCCTAACCCTAGTATGATGAAATACAGCGAGAATGAGTCATGATGTACACAGCGTGGTCACAAATAAATAGACACCACCTTTTCAGAAAAAATGATTTTTTTCAGTCATATTCACATGAATTGATATATTTATAATTTAATTAGTATCTAGTAAATCTTCCTTTCGCTTTGTGGAGTTCGGTGATCCTTTGGGGCATCGTGAGAATCATCTAGTCAATTTTAGATTGTGGAATTTTTGCCCACTCTTGCTTCAAAACTTGGAGTAGATCGCTCTTCGAAGTTGATTTTTTTGGTTGTTTCTTGACTTGCCGGTCGAGTATGGCCCAGAGGTTTTCGATGGGGTTCATGTCAGGAGATTGGCTCGGCCAGGGAAACTTCTGGACACCATTTTCTTCCTGCCACTTTTGGGTG
>NW_013670325.1:55867-57949 GCF_000517525.1 Limulus polyphemus
GATGGACCAGGACGACCCGGACTCTGCTCAGTTGTTTCCTGAACTGCACGATGATTTTGTTGACTATCGAAAGCGGGATTCCCAAATTCTGCGAAATTTGCCGCAGACTTATTCCACCATCTGCTTGACCAACTATCCTTCCTATAACAAAATCTGACAATTCGAAAGAACCTTGAGTTCTAGGCATGTTGTAGCACAAGATAATTAGTTAAATGACGAAAAATTAGGTGTCTATTTACTTGTATGCTAGACATATCTGAAAAGGCCAGTTTCTTACCTTCAGCGTGAGCAAGTAAAAATCTTTAAATTTTAATTAGTTAAATTCACTAAACCTTGTCTTTCTTTTTGTAATTCAAAGTCAATTAAATCAAAATTATTATATATAATTTTTCAAATTATTGAAAAACATTTACGAGACCTCCTTTTGTCGGTAATCGTGAATCCAATTCATTTTGTTAATATACATCAGTCCCTTGGTGGCTAATAACATTAGAATTCGGGGCTCGATCCCCGCGACGGATACAGCGTAGAAAGCCCATTGCGTATACAGCTTTGTGCTAAAACAAACCACAAACAAAATATGCATCATTACAATTCAATATTTAACACAAACCTCTAAATAATTTCAAATTTGTATGATCTATATTTTAATAAATAATTTTTCTCTTAACTTCTTTGGACATTATAAGTAAGCTCATCAAAATAATCAGCATTAATGCGTTTGGATTAAATAGGATAAGCAATAAAAAAAACAGTATTAGATCGCAGTTGGTGTTTAAATGTTTTTAAAGAGTCAGAGCAAAGTTTTGATTGTCTTTATAAATTAACGGTAGAAATTTTAACAGATTAGTTTGTTGGTAGTAGGAATTATTTAGTGAAAGTAAGAGTGCTCAGAGAAATTCGTACTATTTTATTTCTTCCTTTCATAAATCCTAAGTATTCTTTCTCTCGGGTATGAAAGAAGCCAGCTGAAAGCCCAATAAGTAATTTCAAAATAAAATGTCATTTTTCATCTAATTTATTGCTAACTTAAGTCAAAATTGAAACAATCGTTCCAAGTATATCTTTTTTTGTATGTGTATTTTAATACTGTGATTGTATTTTCTATATTATATGTATCTACATTTTATATATGAATTTGTGACTCAATAAAACTTGCTTTATTTACAAAATTATTTACAAAACTTCATGTCGTAACAATCCATATTTGAAAGGTCATTGACGACTTAATTACACTTACTGTAAAACAAATATGTGCAACAGCAGGATAAAAAAAAGAGAGTAAATAACTGTTGAACCCAAATTTATCAAAGGAGTTATTTTTCAACCATTTCCTAAAGTTCTCTTATTTTAAACACGGAAATCATGCGTAAAAAGATGGAGAAACCGGCTCCCAGTCTTTGGGTTTGGCAGTTACATCAGTAGTCCTGCTACGATTTGAAAAGTATTAAGATACTAACTAAAAGCTATCCAGTGTTAAAAAAAGGTGTTCGAGCAGGTATATATTAAAAATTATTACAAAAAGGTGTTCGAGCAGGTATATATTAAACATTATTACAAAAAGGTGTTCGAGCAGGTATATATTAAACATTATTACAAAAAGGTGTTCGAGCAGGTATATATTAAACATTATTACAAGAAGGTGTTCGAGCAGGTATATATTAAACATTATTACAAAAAGGTGTTCGAGCAGGTATATATTAAACATTATTACAAAAAGGTGTTCGAGCAGGTATGTATTAAACATTATTACAAAAAGGTGTTCGAGCAGGTATATATTAAACATTATTACAATGAAGAATATGACGACTTTCCAACTCGCAGACTTAGTTCTTCAATTTTTTTTTTCACCTTAAGGTCCCTTTTTTTTTCACTACGCTGGTCCCAATTATTCCCAAAGTCACACTTATGATTAACAGTTAAATAATAACTAATTACATGATTAAGAATATTACATTACTAAATACAAATTTTCAACTGTCAAAAGGCAAGATACAAAAACAACCATGTTAAAGTACCCTAAGCGGCAAACGGAAAAGAGTTCCTTATGGCACCCTACCCAAAAATTGTAGAATTGCCTGG
>NW_013670325.1:58777-61781 GCF_000517525.1 Limulus polyphemus
ATTACTTTGGTGAATTTTTTTTAAATTGAGTGGGGGTGCCATATGGAACTCTTACCCAGCAAACCTTAATGTGAGCACAATTAGAAGAATGTAACAACAATAAAAACATGACTTTAACGCGGGATTTTGAATAATTTAAAAACACTATTTAATTTTTAAAATTTGAGATAACAAATCTTTCAGTTAACAGCATATAAATTCTCTAAATACTATTGTTTGAATATCTTATAAAATCCAATATATTTTATAGTAAGTCTCGCCAATATCTTGTTGCGAATATCTTACAAAGGGAAATTATTCATTTATTAAGTTTCATTGTTAAGCATTATTCGATGATGTAACACCAAGAAACTTACTAAATCGTATAAGCAAAAATAAAACTTTCCTTGACTATGTATTCTAGACATATCTTTATAACACACTTAGATCTGGACTAAAACATAAAAAATGTACATTAATTGGTACTGGTTCGACGAGATATCACCGTACATGAACAGAGAACGCCCTTGGCCAGTTAGAAATCTATCAAAAACTAACATTTCCCAGTACCCGAAACAATAAGGTAAAAACTATTTAGTCTTTCCCCAAAACAACACGTGTCATTTTTTTTCCACAATGACGCTAATTAGATGCTTTTTGAGCTCCTCAATTACCTCCTCCAGTTTTTTTATTTTCACCCTCAAAGTATCATTTTCTTGTTCAAGATGTCTTGATTGTTCTTCCATTTCCTTTTCTTTTTCTTTTCTGGTCATTCTAGACCGGCGAGAAGCCATATTATTTTTTCTCCTCATTTCTTGATACCTGTCTTCCGAGAAAATCTTACTTTCACTGTCAGAGAGTCTCGGAACCTTAATTTTACTTCCGGTTGGAATTTCTTCAATCAATGTATTCCACTTACTTCCTCGTTTCACGCTATTCAGTTGAGTCGACTTCAAAGCAGTAACAGAAAGAGGGGTATGGGAAGTAGAGGGCGCTTCATAAGCTGGATCAAAGACGTCAGATTGTTCAGTGTTATTATTAAATGATTCCGATGAATCAACAGATTTGTAGCTGAAAGAAAATCCATCCTGAAAAGAAAGAGAAAAAAAACAGTATTAACGTTACATTGTATTTCTATAACGTCAGACTTCTAATACAATAAATTCTGCAATAGATTTATGTTGAGAATTATATTAGAAACAAGCTGGAATACCCGCCAAATAACAGGGAATGTTTAAACTTAATTAAAACAATGTAAGCTCAACACCAATCATATATTTCAAAGTAATAACTTGGACATAAATTTTATCTCAAATTTTAAAATTATAACAAAGCTTCTTCATAAACAACATTTGCAGTTTGCTTTCCATCTACCAACAAATAAAGATTTTGAGGCTATCCACCCCCCTTGAATATCCTACATCTCATTGACCATGAGAAAAGCATGGTTGTTTGAGAAACATTCCAACAACTTTCATACTTTGACCTTGGATCCCTTTAGAATATTGAATATTGTCTAAAGCGTCAGCCTACCAAGATTATTTGAGATTGACTCAATTGGCTTTACAATATGATAATAGGGTTAAATTCAATTTGACCCCTTAGGACAGTTCTCATAGTTCATGGTGGTTCCATACAAATTTTGGTTGAGATTGACCAAATAGGCTCGGAGGAGTGAGGGTGTAAACAAACACACATTTCGTCTTTATATATATAAAACATCAGTATATATAAGTGTCTCTCCTTAACAGTACTTTATTCATTAAACATTCAGGAAACATTAAAGCTGCAGGTGTAATATATAAAAAAAATCATATATTTAGTTTCGTATTTGCTCTCATAATTATTCGCCAACGCCATTTTGACTATTTATATTTCCCGGTGTTTTCTAATATAATTTAATTATTTCACAATCTCGTCATTAAAACTAAGTTGAAAATTGCTTTATATAGATAACAATTAATGAAAACAGTTTGCAAAAAAAAAAAAAACAAACAAAAAAACTCGCACCTGATCCATTACGCTGGAAAGGTCTTGGAATCTTTCATTGCTGTCCCAACAGTCATGCATGGCGCTAGAAAAGATGCCCATTGAGCTAGTTTCTGTTGTGGTCGTGTCTTTTGTGTTTTCTACTGTGGTCAGCAAGGAGCTTTCTTGTCCGCAATGACCCATGGAAGTAAAAGTGCTATCTTCAGTGTTCACTTCATAACAATCGCCAGACGGCAATGTGTAACGTTTAGGTGTTGAGTTTTCGAGTGATCCAGACATCTTATACAAGACATGCAATGAACTATCTGTAACCTTGGAAGATAAGTCCAGACTTTCTGTTTTAGCGACCTGTTCAACTTTTACTTTGTGACGACAAGGAAATTGATTTTTTTTAACAACAGCATCGAAATGGGCCAAATCCTCAAACAGTACAAATTTTTCCAAATCGATATCAGACTCCGAGGAACTCTTTAATAGCTGTATGTCTGTTAAAATAATTAAACGTGATGTAAAACTGGTCATAAAACGATTATCAAAACTAAAATAAAATTTTAACAGCTGGAAAATATATTATTGTCAAATAACTCGATTAAAGCAAGCAAATATACACGGGACATAAAAACAACAACAAAGAACAAAAAATAATTAATTGGTTTATTTTAAAAAGTCACTAACTATAACTCTCTCGACATCAACCATTCTTTAAAGATAAAGCACGTAAAGATGTTTGGTGTAATAATGTACACCTCTTTTGAATTACACGCAAAGTTATTCGAGGGCTATCTGCGCTAGTCGTCCCTAAATTTGATATGAGAGACTTTTAAGCTATTCTTTAACAACGAATAGTGGGATTGACCATGACGTTATAACGCCCTTACACATGAAATAACGAATATGTTTGGGGGGACGAGGTTTGGAATTCGTGACCCTCAGATTAAAAATCAGGGAGAGCACCTAGGCATGTTCTCAGTACCATTTCTGAATTTAGTCTGTCTCTCTCTATAAATGACCCGGCATGGCCAGGTGGTTAAGGCAC
>NW_013670325.1:62333-64486 GCF_000517525.1 Limulus polyphemus
AATTCAAAACAAACAAACAAACTCTTTATAAACATATATAGTATGAAAATATATATATATTGGAAAAATTGCAAAGGTAGCGGTTAAATCACACTTAATTTATATCCTGTGTATGTCTGTCACCTACGTTACCACAGGGCGTGAAGGTCGAAGCCCAAATACAATAGGTATATATTGTAGGTTTTCCCGTGGAAATAACCATGCAATCAAGCCAGTAAAATCTGACGGCCAGATCTACGTACACTCAGAATTTAAACTACATTTTAAAAATAAATATTTATAAACAGCTTAAAAATAAATATTGTTTAAATAAGGTAAAATCTTCAATTATAAATGTTATATATATAAGTTTTTTTAAACCCTGCCAGTTTCGTACTTTGGACTTCACACTCAATGTCATTGTAGATTAGTGATATAAATATAACGGTATACCACAAAATGTCATTGTAGATTAGTGATATAAATATAACGGTATACCACAAAATGTAAGGGTATATGGCATGTTTATGTTTTCAACTTGAATGACACGTTATGTGACATGGACTAAACGTCTAAGTCAGAAATCGCAATGTCCATCCATTTAGGGAACCAAACATCAGAACCTACCATCTGCAAGGCTACTCTTAGCTGAACAAAATATTGACTGACACTTTATAACGAGCCCACAGATGCAATGTGGACCGTGTACAATGGTACATTGCGGAATCGAATTTTACACTTTTCAATTCGCACTTAGCCCAAAAGTGACGGGGGTGATTTAAACGCCATTGTACATAACAATTTCTTTATACAATAAATATAAATGATTGAAGGAATTTCACACTTATTTTCATATAATAAATATTCATTAAGAATACATAAACTATACTCAAGTTTGAATGTTTATAATGTTAGATACCTGGCTTCGATACCCGTGATGAGCACAGATAGCCCATTGTGAAGCTTTGAGCTTAACAAACAAACAAGGTAATAATTTTTTCTTAAAACATTACACACAACAAACCTTTATTAACTAAAGAGCTGCATATTATACAGTGACTGGGTGTTTTTTAAGCCTTCTGTATTCATCATACCTATGCTAACCTGGCTTGTTGAGCTTGTCATATGATGGAAATCCATTGGAAGTTGTTGACCACTTAGAAGATGTAGCAGGACTAATTGGATAAAAGTCTTGGTCAGGAGGACTTTCGGGTAAATGATACACTTGTCCAACAGCCTGGTTCCTAATGTTCATTCCTGAGACTGACCACAATGACATTTTTTAGTCTGTAAGATCATACACATGGTCAGTTATGTTTTTTTCTTTTAAATAAATATAAAAAACTTCATATATTTACTACCCCAAAACACTTAACCCCTGATAACCTGGATGCAGATGTAGCCAAGCACGTGATATTGCTGTCTGGCAGACCTTTTTTTATTTAGGGAAGGATGAGGGAAGGTCTGCCTAAGTGACTTCTTAATATCACAAATATTAATTAATACTGACTCCGATCAGAACAAACTACCTGGTTAGATAAGAACTAGAAAAAAACAACCTGGTAACGAGCATAGCTAAATAAAGACAGTTTTCTTACGTTTTTTTTATTTATAGTGGTTACAATACGTTGTTTCGTTAGATGGGTACCTCGCTGTTTACAATATATTTTAAAGAGGTTCTGCGAAATTAGGAGATTTAAGTTAGTTGTAAGCCCATATACTAAGTTAAAGTTAACAATACTAAACTGTCTCTAAAATGAAAGTACAATAATAAAACTAGATACTTTAAATGTACTGATCAATAATGTTAACGAAAATAACATTATGCTTAGAAAGATTCTAGAAAAAAAAAAGAAACTGGAAACTTATTGAAACAAATATATACTCACAATGTTGAAAAGCAAAACATATATATATGAAAGGTAATTTTCTTTCCTTGGAGTGACTTTCAGCTGAACCTGAAAAATTCAAAAGTAACAGCCTTCATGTTTATGTTTTTATCTGCCATTTTTTTTCTAAATTTACTTTGAAAGGAATGTTGTTTTTCTTTTTATTAATTTCTTATTTCTAACGGTATGTTTGGAGACTAACACCGCTAGAAACCGGGTTTCGATACCCGTGGTGGGCAGAGCACAGATAGCCCCTTTCTGTAGCTTTGTGCTTAACTTCAAAAA
>NW_013670325.1:64947-69036 GCF_000517525.1 Limulus polyphemus
AATGTAATACAAACTATGAAAAGGGCAAATTAAATGATTTTTTAACCTATGAAAACAAAAATCTTCACTTTCTTGACTACCAACCTTTCTAAAAATGATTATATCGTAAAATCCAAGTTTTTAATATTAAGCCACGCGAAATTGCGCGTTACGCCGACCGGTATCGAAAACTCTACTGTCAGTCCTAGCACCACGAGTATCACCGCCCAGTCCTCGACAGAAGTACGATATTCGTTACACCAGGGTTTTGCAATCATGTTATACGTAACAGTATTCCCAAGATAGAAATGAGCTCATTAGTAGCCACTTAAAATTCGACGTTATCTATGATGTCATTTTAAGCCAATAAGCGTTATACATACATTTAATACGTCATTGTTTATATCTTGATTCAAGTTCCCGGAATTGTAGCTATTACATACGTTGTATCCGACCCTTCAATTATATATTTTTCACTCAGTTATTTAATTAGGACTTATGAAGCAAAACACAAATTAAAAATGTTTATGACTGTCATATACATATATGTTTACTTATTAAAATATTTATTAATTTTCTTGGCTAAGAAATTTAGGGTTTAAAATTGCATTTAGAAGAGCGCATACACTTGTCACGTGCGAAAGGACAGGGAAATGTGTCGTGATTTCTGATTGGCCAACTCAGATTTCTAAAGTCAGTCAAAGCCAAAAGTTAAATATAAATTAAATAATGTAATAAGTTTTTCTTAGTTTTGTTTTAAGCGCAAAGCTAAGTAAAGGGCCACGTGTGCTGCGTCCTTAAAGAGGAACCGACCCCCCAGTTGTAGCGTTATAAGCCTATGTAGTAAAGAAAAAAAATCATTATAAATATTAAATATATATATATATTGATTGTTATTAAATAGACAGCTACACAATGGGCTATCTATGCTCTGCCCACCACGAGTATCGGAACCAGATTTTTAGCATCGTTAAGCAGCAGACCTACCGATCATGAGCCATTAAGGGAGGGGGCAAAATTAAATAACACAAATGAGAGAGAGAGAGACATAAAATATTTTCGTTAAGACCTAGATTGCGTCTTTTCCTAAAAGGTTTATGTTCTTAAAGGAACTACTATTTTGTGTCTTCTCTCACTTCCCGTCTTTCTAATCAGTAACATACATAAGGGGATAAATGCCCCTAGTTTTTCTGAACCATCAAAATCTGACCACAAATGGGAGACATGTCTTGTTGAAAGAATATTTGCAGAGGTATCATGCCTCCAGGCCCTTTTAGATTTGTCCTCCCCCAATAAAATTACAATACAAACGCCACTCCTTGTAATACGTATCATTCCATATCATATCTTGTTTCTCATCAGATGATAACTATTATTCTGTGACTTTTACTCTTTTTAACTTTAATGATAACTATTATTCTGTGACTTTTACTCTTTTTAACTCTAATGATAACTATTATTCTGTGACTTTTACTCTTTTTCACCATTATAATAACTAGCATTCTGTTACTTTTACTCGTTTTAACCCTAATGATAACTATTATTCTGTGACTTTTACTCTTTTTTAACTCTAATGATAACTATTATTCTGTAACTTTTACTCTTTTTCTCCATTATAATAACTATTATTCTGTTACTTTTACTATTTTTAACCCTAATGATAACTATTATTCTGTGACTTTTACTCTTTTTAACCCTAATGATAACTATTATTCTGTGACTTTTACTCTTTTTAACTCTAATGATAACTATTATTCTGTGATTTTTACACTTTTTAACTCTAATGATAACTACTATTCTGTGACTTTTACTCTTTTTCACCATTATAATAACTATTATTCTGTTACTTTTACTCTTTTTAACCCTAATGATAACTATTATTCTGTGACTTTTACTCTTTCTCACCATTATGATAACTAGTATTCTGTTACTTTTACTCTTTTTAACCCTAATGATAACTATTATTCTGTGACTTTTACTCTTTTTAACTCTAATGATAACTATTATTCTGTGACTTTGACTTATTTTTCACCATTATAGTAACTATTATTCTGTGACTTTTACTCTTTTTAACCCTAATGATAACTATTATTCTGTGACTTTCACTCTTTTTCACTCTTATAATAACTATTACTCTGTGACTTTTACTCTTTTTCACCATTATAATAGCTATTATTCTGCGACTTTTACTCTTTTTAATCCTAATAGTAACTATTATTCTATGCCTTATTCTGTTTATCACGTGGTAGGCACAGCTCAAATATCTATTTGTGTAGCTTTACGCTTAATACCAACCAAACAAAATATTTTCAATTGTTAACTTTTGTTTCTTTGTATTTAAAAAATACACGTATATATATATAAAAGCTGACGATTTCTTGTAAATCCACTTCTGTCAATGAAGTTTATTAAAATATCACAGATTGTCACGCTTGTTTTATCTTATATGGTATTAACTGTTTTGAAACTAAACAGTACCTCGTTCAACACTTAGGCTAAGCAGCCATGTCAGAGACCCCAAGTCATAGGCATAGCCAACCTTAATTTTACACTGTTGCTTAGAAAGAGTACAGCCAGTAAATGTTCGCTGACAACACGACTATTCTTAATCGAATTATGGGTTTGAGTGTTACGTTACAATTCATTCGCTGAAAGCGCGGACCGTATTCAGAAGCATATTGCAGTTCAAACATTGGATTTTCCGATTCGCAATCTGTCTTATAAACATTAGGTCACGCCTGCTCAGTAAGAAAACATTTATTCGTAAACTTCTCGTCATTTCTCATTTCACACTCCCTTCATTAACCCACTAATCCCACGGACTAAAATCCAGTTCTCCGTGTGTCTCTGACTTGACCAGTTCCATCATTGGGTTCAGTGATTCTGTATATTACCTACTACTGATATTTAAAGAACACGTGATGTCCACTGCTCGTTCCTGATTCTTATAGAACGAATGACCAACGAATTATTGTCAAAATATGTTTATCGGTTTGTCAGCTCAAGTATATACAAAGACATCAAGTATGTTACACACACGACAAAAGACCATTCAACTTATTTGTTATATCCACGTCCTTTCTTTTACTGGTCTATCAATTCAGTGTTTCTAAACGTATGTTTGTATGCCCCAGTTTTATATTTCCTGACTTTATTCTTTCCAGAATTTGATGACATCACTTCTGCAGATTTATACCCCCACTCTTCCAGTGGTTCAGTGGTTTATAACGCTAAAAACCGGGTTTCGATAGCCCATTCTCTAGCTGTGTACTTTACTAAAAAACAAATATGTATGTTACCAAGTGTTATTAAACATGCGTCTTCCTTAACCAGAGCTCTTAAGAAGTGCTTTGACTGCCAATTACTAACTGATTAACCCTCGACGTCAGTTGTTAGAATTTCTAAGAACCAAACTGAATATCAAGAATGTAAAATAAGCAGTTTTGAAAGACAAATTCAGACATACGTGTTTTATTGAATATGATTTTAATATGTATTAAACTTAGTTTTTTCCTCTCATTTAATACTAGTGTCGTTCACACCGACTTCAGACTGCGTCCACTCTTTCCTGTCACTCTGTGGAACAGCAGTGAGTTTACAGACGTATAACGCTGGAATCCGTTGTTTCATTTCTCACGGAAGACAGAGTGCAAATAGCATATTACGTAGCTTAGCGCTAAAATGACAACAATAATAGCATACACTATTTCACGGTTAGTCGGCAGTGCGCTAGCGGTAAGTTTGGAGGCTTACAACTCTAAAATCCGTGGTTCGAATCCCCGTCGTAAACAGAGTGCAAATGGCTCATTGTAAGGCTTTTCACACACACACACACATTAAAAAAAAATTCACGTTTAATGCTTTCGGTCATAATTTGTTTGCTGTTATTATTTCAACCCTTTTTCACGTTTCCTTTTTTGTTTAATTTTTCGTGGCACAAGAAAAAGTAAAGTAAACGAAGCATACTTGTTTATGTGCATTGAGACTTTAATATTAGTTTATAATGGTAAGCTGGCGCCACCTGTTAGGTGTGTGTAAAGACTTGATATTTTTGGTTGTTACAGAAAGTTATGTACAAGATGGTCTCTGTTAATAAACTGTTACGCCTCC
>NW_013670325.1:70036-82469 GCF_000517525.1 Limulus polyphemus
GACGTGTTACTAGCGTCACGTGACCCCCGCGGTCGTAACAAAACTTTAATACCTTTTTATTGAAAACTCCAATATAACCTTGGAGCATAACATTACAAAAACAAACACAAACTAAAAAATCGTAGTTGTAGCCTTTAATAATAAATAATCGTATTGTTTGTACATCTGTTAGAAGTACAATTTACAAGCATTTCAGTTGAGAAAGAATTATTGATCTTTAAAAAAAAAACATTTAAGATTGTAATGGAGACTAGATACTTCCACGCCTAGTTAAAAAAAAAATCATTAGCAATAGGTTCACATAAAACAAAATGTTTATTTAACATTTTGTAACTTTAGGTGGATAAAACGGCTCCAGTCCCCCAGTGGATCAGCGGTAAGCTTACGGACTTATAACGCTGCAATCCGGGGCTCGATTCTGCGTGGTGGACAGAATACAGATAATCTAATGTGTAGCTTTGCGCTAAAATAGACAAACATACACCGACCCTAAACAACTTTTATAAAATTATAATTTGTTTTAAAACATCATTAGTATATTGTATTCAAATCTTTCACTAAATATACAAATAAAAACAAATCTCAATATTATTACAAACAAATATAATTACTAACATAATGAAACAACATGAATCACATAAATTTCACTATAGTAGTTACTGGTTAAATGAAAATACGGCTTGATCAAAACAAAAAGGTCCACGTATACAAACACACATATCCGAATCACTTTGGATTATGCGCTTTGGTTGTAAGCGAAATGTCATATTTACATCACTATACAATAAACAAAATATAATTTAGTTGCTATAAAACAAACTTTTTTCCTGGAAACTTGTATTGACTAATAAAGTTATTATGCACATAAAAGATGGTATTATATTAAAAAAACACGATTTTAACAAAGTTTTGATTTAAGCGATAGAGGGAGAACTACAAATATGGCGGAAAGAGAAGAGATCGCTTCATTTAGTAAATGTAAATTTACTGTTAAACGAAGTAATAGAATGAGACAGAATGCTCGGAAGAGAAATAAAAGTGATGAAGAAAAGAGTATGTTGTAGTTGATATATAGATTTATTTTAATAGTAATCTGAAGTTATGCTACAGTTCAACTTCAGTTTCAGGGCATTCATTAATGTAACGACTAACATTGTAACAATGAAAACACAGACATTAGTGGTATGTATTACTCTTGATCTGATAACTAATCTGTGTAGACTGTGGGCCCTATCTCAAGTCTAAAACAGTTAAGTTGCACTCCAGACAACGAATAACTACAATTTCATAATGCATTTATAATAAGTTATAGAGTCTTTTAGTGTTACGTTAATTATAATGTAGGTAGAACATTTTTGTATGTTAAACTTAAAAGTCACGCAAATTGGCAAAGTTCGTTTTATTATTTTTGATTAACTCATCTTACTGTTAGTGTCATTTTGGAAGAATTTTCAATTCTGAGTATCTTTAGTAACTGTAGAAACTCTAACACCACACTTTTGAGTTATATTACGTTTTTCAATATTTATTTTTATGTCTAAATTTATTCTAACAAGATAAGTGAATTATTTAAAATTATGTCATAAGTTATGTAATGCATGTTATTGGTGACAAGAAAATTCAGTAATGTCATCCCATTTTTAATAATGAAATGTAGATGTGATCATATAATTGCATAACTGCCATAAGCCTGGTAAGCATGCTACCAATGAAGCATGTCATCAAATTTAGGCATTTAGGCCATTTAATAGCACCAGAAATGTGTAATTCTGGCCTCTCTCTCTTTATATGTACATATTTTTTTTCTAATTGCAAGTAATACAATTCTTTGCCAAATATTTTTAATTTGATACTTGAGATGTGTTTAAATTTAAATTATTTTCTGGGAGGTAGAAGTTCTGGCTGGTTTAGTAATAGAAACCCCCATTTTGTTTAGTACATATGTATAAGTGTGTGTAGTGTTTAGTAATTTATAATTTTGTCAAGTTTAATTTGTTCACACGCACGTATATATATCTAAATGGTTTTAAAACTTTACAGGGTAAAAGTGGCAATATGGTAAAATATGTTTCCATTTATTTGTTGTAATTAAAGTAAGTTTTGATAACAGAAGAAAATATATACAGCAGCAGTGATGTGGTTAAAATTTGTTTAGTTACTTAATGATAGTTAGAGTTTGTCCATATTCCAAGATAGTTAGAGTTTGTCTATATTCCAAGATAGTTAGAGTTTGTCCATATTCCAAGATAGTTAGAGTTTGTCTATATTCCAAGATAGTTAGAGTTTATCCATATTCCAAGATAGTTAGTTTATCCATATTCCAAGATAGTTAGAGTTTATCCATATTCCAAGATAGTTAGTTTATCCATATTCCAAGATAGTTAGTTTGTAGACAAACTAACTATCTTGGAATAAGGACAAACTAACTATCTTGGAATAAGGATATTCCAAGATAGTTAGAGTTTGTCCATATTCCAAGATAGTTAGAGTTTGTCCATATTCCAAGATAGTTAGAGTTTGTCCATATTCCAAGATAGTTAGTTTGTCCTTATTCCAGGATAGTTAGTTTGTCTATATTCCAAGATAGTTAGAGTTTATCCATATTCCAAGATAGTTAGAGTTTGTCCTTATTCCAAGAAAGTTAGAGTTTGTCCATATTCCAAGATAGTTAGTTTGTCCATATTCCAACTGGGACATTTTATTGTAGAAATTTCTTTGGTAGTTAGGTTTTACTATCATTATCTGGTTTTTATTTCTAGTTGAATCTTAATTGGGACTTTTTAATATGGGGTGTTACAAACAATCACATTTAAAAACATTAATGCTGATAACAATTTTTACTGGTTGTGTCATTAAATCTTTAGATTGTATTTTACTAAGTAAATAATGTTATTACATAATTTATATGTACAATGTGTGAATATATATATATATCTGTGGAAAACATTGATGTATGTTAGTGTTTGTCTTGCTACTATGGCCTTTTGTAGCTTACAAAATGTTAAAAAGTACCTGTACACAGAAACCAGAAAGCCCTTGACACATATCTGAAAAGCATGTTTAACTGATCTTGAGTTGAGAGAATTTGTTTGCTATTATGGTAACAATTTTTGTACCTGTTATTAAGTGGGTTAACATGATTATTATTTTAATTTATTTTTAGGTAGCAGTGAAGATGAGACAACTATTGTGAAGAAAGAAAAAAAGAATGAATCAGTTAATCCTATGATTCAAGGAGTGAGTTTGGGAAAGTCTAATTAACAAACTTTACAGGGACAAATAGATTGTAGGGCGGTTGGATGGGCAAAAGCAGACGGTTGCTATTAACGGATTCCAATCAAACTAAATCCTTGTTACTAATTGAGGAGCTCAGGATTTAATTCTTTAGCCTCAGTCTTTTGCTGATGAAATTAAACTCTGGAGTATTTTTAGTTGTATTGAGGATGTTGTGTTTATACAGAATAATTTGGTAAATTATCTTTAATTATAGTAAGTGCAAGGTAATGTGTTTGGATCAGCCATTTACATGCCTGAAGAAAAGGAAGAAAAGCATAGAGAAAAATAAGTCACTCAAGCAGTGTTCTGTTACTGGTAGTAACAGTAATAGAATTTTCAGGTGTATTTATAGGCTTACTGATTATGAGTCAAAAGGGATGATTATCTATTTATACAACTCATTATTTAGGCCTGACTGGGAATACTGTTTATAGTTTTGGTTTCCTAATCTAAGAAGGGATTCTTATTGGAAAGAGTTAAGAAGAGGGTTAAGAGGATCATTATTAGTCTTAGGACATACATAGTAATACTGGTAGCATAATTTAACATCATAGGATTCTTAATGAAATTAAAATGACTACTAAAATTCAATCATTATATTATTGTAGATATATTTATGGTATTGTTCGTATTTATTAGGAAACTTGAACACTAAAAATACAGTAACTTTTGTGTACAAAGGTTGTTAATACTACAATGATCCATTGAATGTAAAAAGATTTTTTAAACATCATTTTGAAATGTTTTTTAACAGATCTCACATTGGTCACAGAATACCAATAAATGAAACATTTATAGTCTTTTCTGCTGTTTCTGTTAAAATACAATATAAGTTATGGATTTCTTTATTTATGATGTTTCAGACTAAGCCCACAGAAAAGAAAAAAATTAAAGTTGGAAGCGATAGTGAAGAAGAAAAAAATGACTTCAGTGTGACATACAGGTCTAGGAGAATCGCAGTATGTTTTCAATTTCAGGAATTTTATGTCTAAAATTTTTTAGCCGAGTAAGGCAGAGTTTTTCTACAGTGAAGGTAGCCCATGTAAAATAATTTACAATTTTAAACTCCCAGCATGAACAGTTTCAATTTAAGTGTTGTACATATACGAACCTGTGTAGTTTGGGAAAGTTTACTAAAATGTGACCTGCAGTTAACAATGTGTTAAATAGGTTCTAAAGATTAGAAAATATAATAAAAAAATCTGTGTTTGTTTGGGTTTTGAGTTTTAATGTGTTATATATTATTCTTATACGAGATGTAAGATTTATGACAAAATTACTTTGAAGGCAAGTGAAGGTCCCGCTGATATGGGTGCAACAGCTGTTGTTCAAGTAGATACCGAGAGGGAAAAAGATGCACAAGCCATATTTGAACGATCTCAAAAAGTTAATGAGGTGAGACTACCAATGTGTGGATCACAGTGAAATGTTTAAATTTATTGCATCAGTATTTTGGTTTAATGAACTTTTTATATTTATATTTTACTACATGTCGATGTTTTATAAGAATCTGAGTGGTTAAAAATTTTTTAAATAGAATTGTTTTGTTTTATTCTTTATCTGCAGAAGCGCCACAGGCTATATGGAAGTTCCTATTGTGCTAATTTATAGTAGATTAGGTAAATATATTTATTTGTATCCCCCAATTTCCAATCTCAATTTGTGAGATATGGCAATAAAGTCTGTCTGTAGCCATCTATGTTTCATACCATAACTAGCATTTTAAACAGCAGATTTTAATCAAGCATTACAAATCATTTCCTTTGAGGATGTGGAAGAACTGTTTATTTGGAGGTTAAAGGTCAAATATACCAAATACAAATTAATGTATTAACTAAATGTGCATGGAGTTGGCCCGTTGAACCAACCCCGTATTGGGAAAGGAATATTAACTATAATTTCGAATTTACCATTTGCATTGACACAAAATGTCGCCAGATTTTAGTAAAATGTACAAGTCTGTACAAGTATTGTTTGTAGTAATATTGATATATTTTAAAGCCAAGTGTCGGATGGTCAGTCAGTTGGTCAAGCTTGATTTCTCAGAATTTCATGAGTTACACGAGTCCATTTCCACTTTTTCTCCTATAATACTTCCTTTTTTGATTTCCCGTTCCCATTTTTAGTTGAATTCAATCGCTAACATACTCGTAAATAGCTCCTAAATTTCGGCACTTTTTCTGCTACATATAAACCTGTCAAGGAGGGAGTTCCCAGGATCAGATCAGGCAAGGTGTTATGTGTGTGACACCACATCATTATGACATCAAGCTTGGTTGGATCTGAATAGGAAAGACAGGAAGAATTTTGTGAAAAATAAGTAAAAAATTTGTGCAAATCTGTGCTTGGGAATTATTACGAAAAAGGCCTTTGTTAAAACAGACTGAAGATACAAATTATCTGTAGGGAAGATATATATGCAATCACATGGTCATCGGATGTTTTAATCTTCTACACAAAGACACCAATATGTAGCATGTTTACACTCTTTAGGTAAAGTAGATATTGCTCATGATAGGTTTTGGTTTCCCGAAACTAGAAGGTCCTTTATTTTTCTTATGTCTGTTTATGGGTGGCAAAGTTGCAAATGCGTATTGGAGTGTTCAAATTTGATACGCTTTTGTTTCCTGTTATTTTTGATGAGTTTTTATACTAGCTTAATAATATCTGCTGTCAATATTCTTAAGAAAGTATAATGTTCAAAGTAGCCAGCATTTATTAAACATTAGTTGTATTTTTAACGTGTAGTACATTTTAAAATGCTTGTTGCTGGGAAAGATTTATGTATGTAAATCAAGAATCACTGGTGCTTGCCGTTTAAAGGACTTTTAATGGTTCAGTAACACAAATTTTTGTGGCATAGTACATGATAATAAATAATACTTTGGGTACTTCTCTCTACTTAAAGGAACTGAAAGAAACTGGTGATGATAAGAAGTACCATGGTATAAACAACTACATACAGTATATTAAAAAAAAAGACACAGCTCAAGGAAATGCTTCCAGTGGAATGGTTAGGTAAGCTTTTCCTTTTATGGATGTGCTTAATCTCCAAGTCAGACCTTTGATAATTTGCTAAAATTCTAAAGAAGTTCCATTTCATGCAGAGCTTCTGTCTTGATTTTCTTTAATTGATGACTTGGCAATTTATTTGTGATACAATGAAGGTAAAAACAGACACCAACTGTTTTACAAAGATAGCAGAATTTTATTGAAGTATTAGACATTAGCATGATTATATTTTTATGATATACTTCTCTTGTTATGTTTTAGTACCAAATTAATATAGTTACATCTCTACCGAGCTTGTGGGTAATTTTGGTTGTTGTCTGACTTTCCATAATATCTTACAGTATATTTATCCAACTTACCTTAACATGTCTTTTATTAATATATTATCAAGCTAAATATTAATCTCTTTACATATTCCCATGCTTTAATTCTATCTTATGATAGCTGTATATTAATCCCTTTCCATATTATAAAGTATGGTTTCATTTTAATCATAGTAGAAACTTTATTATTTTTACTGTTTTTCAACACTAAGAACATCTTAATATAACACCATGTTATATATACGTGTATATAAATGCACAACTAGAAGGTCAGTATAATAAATACATATCAATGTATAATGTTATGAGATTTAAGCTATTTAGTCTAAACATTTGTGTTTTAATCTGCAGTCATTCTAGAACGAAAAAGGCATAATTGATATTTATTTCCTAATATTTTCTTGTGGTTACAAGATCGGTGAAATTGACTGAACTTGTACAGATATTCGTTAGCGAAAATAAAAGTTTTTTCTTAAGAAACATTTGATAACTATCTGGACTTCATAAAGTATTTTGCATGTGAAATTTGAAACTTTTCTGATGCATAAAAGTATTTTAATCTTAAAATGAAAATTACTTTGCATGTTGGATAGGGAACATGTGAAAAGAAAAAAGGCACGAGAAAAACATTGCTTTACAAACCTTAAGACTTAATAAAAAAAATCTGATATTTTGCATATGTAATGTTTACTGATAATCTGCCAAATTTTGTGAAAGTACGCTTAATAATTTAATTGTTATAGCACGAAAACTATAACAAGCACGAGACAGTTACGAGGTCAGTCCCAGGGACCGGGTCTGTGCTGAAAGAGTTAAAGTTTTTGGCTTTTGTACTTTTACTTGTAACACTCTTGAGGTTGTACTTGACCTCAGTTGACTATTTCAGAAAGGGACCTATTCGGGCACCAGACAACTTGAGAGCAACTGTTCGGTGGGACTACCAGCCTGACATCTGTAAAGATTACAAAGAAACTGGATTTTGTGGATTTGGAGGCAAGTTGACTTGTATTGTTTAAACAAAACTAGTTATTGCTAGAAACGTGATTTCCTATGTTTTAATAACAGGAGTATTGCCAGGAACACATGTACCTTGTGTTTAAAGACGTGTCATCTGTTGAAATGTGATTTCCTGTTTTAATAACAGGAGTATTACCAGGAACACATGTACCTTGTGTTTAAAGGAGTGTCATCTGTTGAAACATGATTTCTTATGTTTTAACAGGAGTATTGCCAGGAACACATGTACCTTGTGTTTAAAGGAGTGTCATCTGTTGAAACAAGATTTCTTATGTTTTAATAACAGGAGTAGTGCCAGGAACACATGTACCTTGGGTTTAAAGGAGTGTCATCTGTTGAAACGTGATTTCCTATGTTTTAATAACAGGAGTATTGCCAGGAACACATGTACCTTGTGTTTAAAGAAGTGTCATCTGTTGTGTATTTACTTTTTGTGTAACTTAGGATTTGTTTTACTTAGTTTGGTGTTTTATATTTATTAAATGTTAATATACTCTGTAGATGTTTTTATTTAATTTTAAGGTAAAGCCTGTTCTCTTGCATTAAAATAGCTATCACTGTAGCTCTAATGCTTTTATAAGCACCGTCAAAAATCACAAATGATAGGTTTACTAAGTTAAGGTATTAAATATTGATAATAGAAATCTAATCTTACAAAAATTGTAATTTTTTGGCATCTAGGTTTTAAAAGACCTGATATACTTGCACAATCGGCACCAAAAGAAATTTAACGGGATAGATATTTAAAAATAAATCTTGTTTTGTTTTCCCCCTTTGAATTTACAGTGTTTCTTAAGAAAATTTGTATTGTATTTCTCAGGTATATCTATCTTTGTCTACTTGGTTTTTGAACTCTTTCTGCACATGTAACAAATCATTTGAATATTTGCATGTAGGGTCTTGACCCTCTCAGATTATAAACAAAGAAAACATTTAATGAAAGACTCTTGGGGGGAGGGTGTTGCCCCATAAATGGTATTAACACCTGTTTTCTAGATTTTGGAAATTTCTAAATTTAACCCTTCACTGTAGAGGTCAAAGGAGTTTTGGAGGCTCTCACTCTTAGGACTGAAGTCGGAGGTTTATATGGCAATTGGAATGATTGTGTGTAAAACATCATAATTTAAAATAAATAAATATATTTAAATTTTCAATATTGTTATACTAGAACTTTCTTGTATGAGATCAAGAATATTTGGGGCTGTCAAAGTTGTCTGTACAGATTTACTTGAAAATTGACATGAACACGTTGATAAAACATGGTGTTGTTACATGTGATTTGTAATAATTTAATGGCTTTAAGAGACAGTAAAAGTGTTTTTCTTTGTTTATTAAAGAATGTGTCATTAATGCTGTTAAAGTTGTCTGTACAGATTTACTTGAAAATTGACATGAACACGTTGATAAAACATGGTGTTGTTACATGTGATTTGTAATAATTTAATGGCTTTAAGAGACAGTAAAAGTGTTTTTTTTTGTTTATTAAAGAATGTGTCATTAATGCTGTTAAAGTAAGTATGAAGTAATGCATTGTAATTGAAGAGATAATTTCCACAGACAGTTGTAAGTTCATGCACGACCGTTCTGACTACAAGCACGGCTGGCAGATAGAACTAGAGATGGCTAGCCACACTTATGGTGAGGAGGATTCCACTCGCTATGAAATAAGCTCTGATGAAGAAAGCCTTCCTTTCAAGTGTTTCATTTGTCGTGAGTCCTTCAAAGATCCAGTGGTAACAAAGTAAGTGAAGGAACTTGTATGCAGCCACAACTGGCCTAATACGAGCAGAATAAACACTAATTAAATTACTAATTTGTACTTTCTATGCACATTTGTTTTTAATTGTTGTCAATCTACAAGTTATTCTATGAAAATGTAAATTATAGTCCACGAATTAGTTCATTAGGGTTCTGTTCACGTTGCCTTTGTTGGTAAGTCAAAGCTTTAAACTAAACTCAATTAATGTGAAAGCAATACATGCATTGTTAAATTTTGTAACAAAAAAAATTTCAGAAACTACTTGCTCATTAGGCTTAACGTTATGTAAATTTTTTGTTAATTTGATATTGTATTGATTTATATTGTAAGTCAACTCTGTATGTAGTATGTTATTATTATTTATGTAAATCTGTATTTCAGGTATTACCTAAGAGGCTATATATATATTGTGTTTTTTTTAATTATTCCAAAGTAGTTTCTGAAATAAATTTCGTATTTAAGTAATAAAATAACGTCATTATTTTTCACTGCTGCAAAACCAAACAGAAAAAAAAAATTCATACACACTTCCAAAACAAGCACCAGAACAGGAGCGTTAATCACAACAAATAATATCACTTGATGATAGTCTGGATATGTGATGTTAGAGGAGATTTAGTCAAATGTACGACGATAACATAATCTCTCAAATCTGATAAGACATAAATCTCATCTTTCTTTATTCTTGTTTTCAGTTTTAATTTGTATTTGAATATGAACTTTAACACAGAACATAATTTCATAACATCCAGTTGTGATTGTTTTGTCATTTTCCAGAATAGTGGAAAATGTATTTAAATATGTTTTAAATGTGATTTAAAGAGCATTTGTTGAGTTACATAACCAGTTTTAGTTTCTGCGTATCTCTAAGTGCCTAAACATTGTCTTCAAGAAACAGCATTTATATTGAGATAAAAAAATGACTTTTATTGTGTATTCAGAACTATAAATTAATCGTAGAATTGCTACCTGGAAACTAACACAGTCTCCAATTCAAAGTATCTTAAACTTTGCATAAAGAATAAAATCAAATCTAGATACATCCTGTGTCATGTTGATTGTAAGTTTGGTGTACTGTCTACGAACCCATTCATTACTTATAGTTCATTCTTTAATCATGCCTCAAAGTTAATAGCTTTTCTTTTAATATGTGTCACCGTATAGTTATAAATCATATTACATCAAGTATTATTTATTGGCACTTGTGTATAATGTTCAAATAATAAATAACACACAATACTAAAATAGATACACAATTAACAACAGTTTCAAGACATAATAATGTCTTCGCTATACCTATTTAACAAGAAAAAAGTATAAATAGGACACGATTACGGCTTGCAACTCACTCCAGAAGAGGGCGTTACAATGTCGAATCATGTAGGGTCAACTTTTTAGTGGTCATAGATTGTTCTCAATTAAAATGTTTTTAATTTTGTACCTATTTTAATGTTGTGTTATTTATTATTCTAACATTATACAACATTCATTTTGTACAAAATGTGGCTTTTTTTAAAGTTCTTTAAAAAGACAAATTATTATGTTCTTAATATAAGACATTGAAAGTTATAATGTTTTATGTATTTTATCATATGTAACACCCATCAGATGTCTAAGTTATAACGATTCACATGTTTTTGTCTTATTACTGAGTGTTGGTATTATCATCTGTAACACCCATCAGATGTTTAAGTTATAACGATTCACATGTTTTTGTCTTATTACTGAGTGTTGGTATTATCATCTGTAACTCAAATTTCAGGTGCAAGCATTACTTCTGTGAAAAATGTGCATTACGTCACTATCAGAAGTCCAAAAGATGTTTTGTGTGTGGAGTCCAGACAATGGGTGTCTTTAATCCAGCTAAAGGTTAGATAGAAAGCTTGTCTTGTAATATTTTATTTTGTGTGTGGAGTCCAGACAATGGGTGTCTTTAATCCAGCTAAAGGTTAGACAGAAAGCTTGTCTTGTAATATTTTATTTTGTGTGTGGAGTCCAGACAATGGGTGTCTTTAATCCAGCCAAAGGTTAGATAGAAAGCTTGTCTTGTAATATTTTATTTTGTGTGTGAAGTCCAGACAATGAGTGTCTTTAATCCAGCTAAAGGTTAGATAGAAAGCTTGTCTTGTAAGATTTTATTTTCTCTGTATTTCAAGGATCTGTCTTTGATGTTGATAATTTTAGTTGTTTATCAAGTTGAAATTGAAAAACCTTATACTTGTTGATATAAACTGTTTTAAATGTTAAAAGAAACATTATTTGCTACTGACATCGTGCAAATTTTTTAATTAATAGTTTATTTTACAAGAGGCTGTGGATGCCCTTAGTGATTAGTGTGCTTGCACTGTCAGTCCGTGGGCTCATGGTTCTTGGTTGATGCAAAATTGGCTCTGCACTTTGAAGGTGTGTGGGTGCATCATAAGCATGACAATCAACTTCCACTATTTGATTAGATTAGCTCAACAAAATTGATCCCTGGGAATAATTTCAAAAACTAATAATACTAACTAATAAGAATGTGTTTGATAAACTTTTAGAAGTTGTATTTAAGGATTTCAAAACTTAATGTAGAATTACTATATCTGTTAAATCCTACTAGTAAAACATAAGTTTAGAAATCAGTTCGTAAGTGTGTCAGTATATTAATTGTTGTTTTTATAGAAATTTCAGCACGTTTAAGTTCACAGAAGGATGAAATCAAACAACTGCCAGTAGAAGACGAAGATTCAGATTAAAACGATTTTATTATCTCTGTAAATATATGTGCATAGTCCTGTAGAACTGAAGATAAAAATAATTACGTTCTTCAGCATGCTGTAGTTTAACCTTTGTTGATAATAAATATGAAGTCCTTGTATTTTTTCGTGTGTGAACAACTGTTATTCATACTTGAGTAATTTGTTCACATAAACATCGGTGAAGTTTCCATTTAAACAGTTGTTCAGTTCATTGTAAAGAACCGTTTAATTTATCTCTTTAAACAGCTCAGTTCATTGGTCATTGTAAAGAACTGTTTAATTTATCTCTTTAAACAGCTCAGTTCATT
>NW_013670325.1:83366-85811 GCF_000517525.1 Limulus polyphemus
AGCTAAAATATTAACACACTTAGACTTTAAAAAATAACTTGCAAGTAAATAGTCAGAACTTTAGCATTGTTATTTTAAAGTGTGTTAATTTTCTGCAAGTTTTATAGCAAATTTTCATTGTTTACTCTTTTTTTTTTGTTTAGTATTTACACTAATAATTTTCATTTACCACCGTAAAACATTAAAAAAATGAATGTATAAAGTAATAAATTACAGTAAAATAACAATATGTATTAAGTAGTACTTCGTCCTCGGAATTTGTTTGGCAAAAGACTAATATCAAAGATTGTACTATCAAGCTTTCTCTATCCCTCAATAGATGGCGGAGTTATACGTTGCGATGCCTAAAATCCTTTAGGAAGTTTCAACCTGCAGTAGCTTTTATAATTTTTTACGTCTAGATGTTGGACAGATAGACGGGCGAAGAAGTGCAACTTTTTTGGCCATTAAACGCCATCTTTGCTTGAGCGAAATAACTTTTGAATATGTACAGTTGTGCAGCAGATAGCGTAATCACTTAAGGCCTAAAACAGTTTGTTTTAGATAATGACTTCAATGGCTAACTGTAAATCTGAGGGCCCATGATTTCAGTTCAGTTGACGCGAAACCGCCTTCCGCATTTTGAGATTATCAGTGCAGTTTCAAATCCCATTAATCAGTCAGACAACTACCTCTTAATAACTGTTGAAATATACTTCATTTAACGTTTGATTTCCATTAATACCTACAGTATTATTATTTTACCGTTGAAAACATTAAACGCTTCCAAATACCTTATTGTTCGGTTAACCCTACAATTACCAACACATTCTTTTAAATACGCTGCTCTCAACTGTTTACGTACAAAGTTCCTTGTGAGTACATGACGTAATTTATTACAAGACCCCTAGTGACACATGGATCACAAACAATTAGAACAAAATACCACAAATGATGCGATAAATAGCACACTAGCGCCACCAATTTATTTTTACATAACGGAAATTGAGATTTCAATCTTTTGGTCAGTTCTTTACACTAATTGTTATAACAGGCAAGAACAGAAAAAACCAACGTGACACGATACGTGGATCTAACTGATAAAATACGATAGAAAAACAAGTCGCTACTTTAAGGCCTAATGATCGCGCTTAGTAATTACTGCCTTCTCTGCGTCAGTTAATTCAAAAATGTTTTTTTTTAGAGCAAAGCCACATTGGGTTATCTGCTGTGTCTACCGCGAGGAATCGAATCCCGAGCAATAACGATAACGTTACTTAGGATGTTTCAAGGCTATATAGATCAGTATCACGAGCTTATTTTTGTGATTTTAATATCTGTTAAACAATGGAAAGGCCCAGGGAAATTTTACATAATAAACTAGTTTTATTCTCAGATTAACTCAAACCATTTATTTTTATTTTTCACTTTCAGTAACTAGTCATTGTTGTACCTAATGGCACGTAGTTACATCATCTCGACGAGAAGTATACCGATGTATTTTAATTTCTACAGATCCATTTCTCTCTCTCTCTATTTTCACTTTCACGTGTAAATAAAAACAACAGCCTGGAGAAAAAATACTTGGAAGTTCAGTTTTCTCTCAATAGATGGAGATAAAATTAAGAAAAAAAAACTTGGATGTTCATTTAAAATAATTACATTTTGGCTCATTTGTGGCACAGTGCAGTGGGTGGCCGGATGAACTAACCTCGCAGGCCGGATCCGGTTTGTGGGCCATAGTTAGGTGACCCCTGCTTTAGTCTAACAGTTCAAAATCAAGGTCGACTAATGTAGATAGTTTTTGTGTAGCTTTGTGCGAATATCTGAAACAACCAAACAAAACAATACCGAGAAAAGGCAGCTTGCCAACAGCACCCATCGCCATTTCCTATAGTACTCTCCTAGAATACTGAAATTTGATCGTGAAACTTATAGTACACCAATGATCCCAAAGTCCGGAGCACGTTTTTGGAGCAATGACTCGCGAACAATGAATGATTGTCAGTTCGGACAAGCTAAAAACTTAAACACACCCGGCCCTTTACCACAGCAAAACAAACCAAGCGATAGGAACAATATAATCATATAGAGAATTTTAAATACCGAAAGTTCTAGTGTTTACACATAAAGTATGAATCAGTAAACTTAATCAAAGAGTACATGAAATAAAGTGTAACAGAAATATAAATTTAATACACCAGAATGTCAGTTTATTGTTTAAAGAATGAGGTAATGGTAATATAATACTTAACAAACGCCTCCAAGCGATGGAACGAAGGAAACGTGATTTTTCACTTATCTTCTATTGAGAGATAACTGAACTTCCAAGTATTTTTTCTCCATCTATTGAGAGATAATGAACTTCCAAGTATTTTTCTTAATTTTTCTCCATCTATTGAGAGATAACTGAACTTCCAAGTATTTTTTCTTACTTTTTCTCCATCTATTGAGAGATAACTGAAC
>NW_013670326.1:0-9649 GCF_000517525.1 Limulus polyphemus
GTAAAAACTAGAAAATGATATAACTCTGAGTTATAAACATTTCAATGATATACACCTGAATAAAACTGAGCTACAAGTATATGAACATACCATCATATTCTGGTGTTTTGCTGAATACACAACTTTGGCTTTTCTTTTCTGACTTTGTAGAAACTTTAGTTGAATTGGAAATGTTTGGTACACTTGCACTCCAGTAAACATGTTTAAAATGAGAAGAATTAAAGGTTTTCTCTGATGGATTAAGTTTTTCATATTCTCTTTTCAACTGTAAAAAAATAATATTTATTGTTAACATTCTGTGATATTATCAATTTCCAAGACAGGTGGAAGTGAGACTGAATGGTAGTCACTTATTTAAATCTCTTTAGTCTCAGTGTTCACTTTCAAAACTTGAAGTACCAAAGAACTGTATGTGACTCATAAAAATTACTAAAGTAAAAAAAAATTACATACTTCAAAAGTAAAAAGAAGAAATAAGGGAATTATAAGCTTAATTTACAAATTGACTGACAATGCTCAAGAGCTCCACCTAAAGATGGAACATCAGAAGCATAGCAGCTTAATTAATATAGCATTCCTACTGGCAAGTAGTCCTACAAAGTGTAACTTATACACATACATTTAAGTTCTTACCATACCACACAATACATTTTCAAACTTCAATAAAAATTAAAAACTGTTGTCTCATTTTAAATAAATCTTTACTGTATAAATTCTAACTAGACTTTAACTGTGAGGAACCAATCTAGCATTATTCATTTCTTTCAGATGCAGCCACCTGTTAGCACATAATTATTTTATCGTACGCTAGTTAGGCTATATACAGTCTTATCTCTTCCAAGTCCTAACCACTAATATAAGTCAAACAATGAAGTCATAACTCAACAGTCAGTAACATAATGAGAAACAAGCTTATCCCTGTTAAATGTGTTTATTGTTAATATTTAAAGTTTGATAAACACATGGCATCCACATGTGTTGAACTGTAATGGATAACAAGTTAACTTGGAAGTAAGATACATAACAAACCAACAGGAGTAGACGACTGTCCGTGTTACTAACACAGGCTATAGCACATAAATTACAGGTGTCTATTACTAATACAGAAATAACTTGTTTACAGCAATGTATAAAATAAATGTAATTTATCAAGTCTATGTGTACGATGTTTAGATAAACAATTCCCAGGAATACATGTTTCTTTGTTGTGTTCAGCTAGTCAAAGCTAATATTAACGTTCTAATGCCAACCACTGATTAGCAGCCAGCTGTGAAAAGTAAGAGAGATTAGATATTATGTATGGTACTACATTTAGTTTTTTGTACTGTGAATGACTGCAAAATCTATAGGTCTAAGCCCACAGTGTTATTTATTTTTATGCAAATAGCTGTGCTGATTACTTTAAAAGTCACCTCAGTATAGCAAACTTACACAAGAGTAAACAGCTTGTTCACTAAGCATTATTGTTAAAAAAAAACAAGTTTTTAAACTCACCTATGCACAATTTACACAACATTTGTTTATATTAATAACACTAAAAGAACTACTATGAAATAAAGATACGACAATTAATCGAAAATCCATGTATATTATAAACTAAAAAAAAACACAATTGTACAATTCTTTCTTTTTATTTACTAAACATTATTGTTTGTTGGTTATATGTATTATTATTGTAAACTCAAGAGAACAGTCTCTTGAGTTTACAATAATAATACATATTTATATTTATCCTGCATTTTATTTATAATTTCTTATGTAAATTTAGCAGAATATTTGGTTCAATTTATGTTTTCATAAATTCTTCACCCATACAACAACCTTCAAAGCGATTAATCCTAAGTATAACTAATATAATCCACTTTGTACCTCTGTTATAAAAGATAACATGTGACTTGCTTTCTTTTTCCACAGGAACAAGTAAAATATATATATCATCAACAAACAATCTCAACATCACTTCTAAACACTATTCTGTCATGTTTTACAAGGTTGGGTGCAAATTTGAGCAAAGTGTTCTTCAATACATGTTGTGAGACGGTCTCTTATAACTCATGTGTCCTTTTGGATCTGTAATCATTGCATAAGTAAACTTCAGATTCTAGAGAATATGGGATGATTAAAGATTTCTTTCTTCTTTAGCCTCTTTCCATAGTTTGTTTCTGTCCTTTAATCGTACAAAAAAAAAAGGTTTGAAATCTTTCTTTTGTTACGAAAAGATATGGGTTACACAGCCATAAGTAACCAATTGGAGACAATTACTGTCCAGTTTTGAATATTTGATTTCAGTATTAAAATCATGACACTGAAACACAATTAAGCTTTTATAAAAGCATAAACAAACTGAGGAAAAGCTTCCTAAGGAGCTATTTTTTTCCTTATGCTTTTGTGTTACTGTTACAGTATTTTGGAATTTAGTGCAAAAAAAAGCTTCTTACATCTACGTGCCAATATGTATTTTCAGTGTATTGTTGGTTGTCTATCGAAGTGTAAAAACTGTTACTCTTATGAGTACACAATATTCAGGTGCAAGGTCTCTCACTAGCTCGTGCAGCAATATTCCTATTGATGACATGATAGTAAACAAACACGAAGGATCAACTAGGTTGGTAAGTTACATTTAAAACTAATCAATAAAACCTTAGGGCTTTTAACAGTTATATCAGTATTCAATCTCTGTCAGTAAAAATGTTTTGAGGTTTAATGATTTCCCATATTTTCTTTAGTTTTTGTGGGGGGAGAAAGATATTTTTAGCATCATGTGTTTTACAGAACTAACACTGAAATATTTTGATGAATTTCAATTTTTTATATGAATCAAATTATTATTTTAAGTATTATAGTACTTGTAACATCATTAAAAGTCTTCATAATGGCTACACCCCATCTCTGTGCCTACAAGTAACACTAGTGAGCAACTGAGACCAGATCCACTGGACCCAACATATAGAACCATCATCTGGACTTGCTCACACTCCCTTGAATCTCATCCATCTTGTGGGGACCTGCCCCTTCATTCCAGACCTTCTCTGGAAAAAAAATATAAAACGTGGTTGAAAATCAAAGCAGAAAAACTCTCCACCTAGATCTCTTTCACAATCTAGATAGAAATGGCCATACTAATGTAGTTGAAAAGTCAAGGTTTTGATGTAATTTAGATAAAATTAAGACCTTGATCAATTCTTACCATCTTGTATGTACTTGCAGGAGAGTTAATTCTGCAGGGCAGTGTATAGCCAAGTAGATTTTTTCACGTATTTCATCCCTTGGATAAAAAGTTTTTTCAAAATCTGTACACCCCTACCTTCATACGAAATCATTGTTTCTCAGAACTACCTATCTTTTAATGAAGTTCTTTTTCTTTTATGTAAATCAACTAATTATTTGTTTGTGACTCAATAATAATTTATCCAAATTAAAGCATATTCAAAATTGCAATTCTAAAACTAGTAAAATAAAAAATGTAAATAACATCCACATGGTAAAACAGAAAATGATCTTCTTTATCACACATTCAAATGACATTTAACTGGAGACATCATTTTGTGGAACAAAATTTTCATAGATAGTTATAAACATTAAATGTTTGAAATACCTAAAAGTTACATGAAAGTTTAAAGGCTTGTTAAAAAATTATTTCTATAAGTCTGGGGAGATAAGTTGGCTTGTTACATCAAAAAATGGATGCATGGAAGAAAGCAGAGAGTTTATAACTGCATTAACATCACAAGTGGGGTACCCCAGGGCAAATTTTTGGAACCTTTGCTCTTTTTGATTTACATCAATAGCATCGATGAGGGAACAATCAATAAACTTACTGAATATATTATGGTTTTGGTTGTTGCTGGCTGTAAGGAGGAGGATGCTGCTTTACAAAAGGATTTCGATTATTTTGTAAGTTGGGAGAATACGTGGTAGATAGATTTTAATATTAACAAATGCAAGGTAATGCATGTGGGTGAAGTTTAATTTAGGTTATAAGCATAATTTCAATGGGAGTAACCTTAACAGTCCTATGGAAAAAAAACAATCTTCGTGTTTTGGTTTGTAAACAAGCGTGTCATTAGTAGTGGTAGGGCAAAGAGGATTTTAGGAAGTATTTACAGAAATACTGAATATAAGTCTAAAAAAGTTATAATTTCATTATGTTAGTCACTGGTTAGGCCTCCATTGGAGTATTTCGTTCAGTCTTTGTTTCCTTACTTTAAGAAGAACACTGAATTGTTGAAAGGTTACTAAGAATGATACCCGAGATGTAGAGGTTGTCATCTAAGAACAGGTTAAGATCCCTTAAATTATTTTCTTTTGAAAAAAAGAAGGATTAGAGAGAATCTGATTGATGTGTTTAAGATTGCTGATATTGTTTATGCATCATCTTCTTTCTTACTTAATGGTGAGAATGGAAGGACAAGGGGACACAAATATAAATATTGACAGGGTAACAGGCATCTGTTAAAGACAGTTTTATTTTTCTAGCAGGGAGGTTATATTTTGGAATGATTTGTCTTCAGATTTGATAAGTGTAATAAATTCTGAGGAGTTTAAACTAAATTTTGATAATTATTTATATAATAAAGGCTGACTTTGGGTGTTTTGTTATTTAAGTTTAGTTTAGTGTATGGGAAAGCCACGATGGACCAATAGGTCCCTTGTTGTCTTTGAATGTTAATCAACACTAAGTAAACATATTATATTCTCTTGTCTCATATTGTAAATCATGGTGAATAAGTCTATTATCATAAGTTTAATGTTACACTTACTGATACAGTGGTAGGCCTACTTGCCTTAGTTAAAATTAAAGATGGTTACTTGGTTTTTTTAATTCCAACAAAAATTAGAAGTCTACGTCCTATAAACTATAATATTAACTTTTTATTTTCCTACTAAAACGTTACTGTAAAAATTCAAACAATCCTGAAAAAACAAAATCAGCTGCAATAATTACTTAAAACTTTTATTAGTTTTTTTCAACGGCAATAACTTATTTCTAACGCTAAAAAAGTACTTTTTTTCCTGTCTTACAATTTCTGGATTTTTTCGGCCTGAAAGCTGGGCAATTCTTTTCCAGTTCCATTGTAAGTACGAGCTAATGTTGTTAATGTTACAACCATTGGATCTAGACACTCCTGACAGTGTTTTTAACACGAAATATGTATATGGTGAATCACATAAGTGTCCATCCATTATAATTTAGTAACAAATTATGCTTGTTCCAGCAAAATTACTTCTAAGATTAACGTTACCCTTGAAATGTAGTATAACTGGTAAATATATTAACATAATATGAGATTAAATCTTAGGCCTAACGTGTCATTTCACATAAGGTTTAATATATATATCAATTCATACAAATCGTCGTCGTGACAACCAGCTTGCCATGTAGCCACCTACATTGAGAAAATAACTTGTTTTCAAAGAAGGAGAAATACCTTTTACAAATTCATAAGAAAAAAAAGTGATAACACATCAGTATAATAATGCCCAAATTATTACTGAATCAACAAAACATAAAACAACGACTAGTTTTACAGGCTAAACTTGTAATACTCAAGTGACGGAGTAAAACTGCTCTCTACGTCTTGTAGGTTTATGTACAAAAACATATCAGAAAGATCTGCGTTCTAAGTAACGGTAGAATTCAGAAGCTAATTTGAAAAAAAAACAAAAAACAACGGTTCCAGGACTAGAGAGGTGCTAGTGTGAGCCATGCACCCTGGCTCACCGAAGTTCATTCTCTCTAGAGGTTTAAAAAATCATATTATCAATTCTTAAAAATTATTTTTTTTAAATCGTCAAGAAGAGTCGACAATAGCTCCACTGCCCCTCTTAAGATAGAGGAGCTGGAGCAGAGACTGTTTTTTCTGTTCTTAAATATTTCTATCGATTGAGTTCAAAGGTGATTTTTGATTGATTTGAATTACTTTTTTTGTTGGTTGAGTGAATGCTAATTAATTGAAACAGATCGTTTTGTTTTACTTTTCCGAGCAGCAAAAGCAGAAAGGCTACAAGTTCCAACCGATAGTTTAGCAGGTGCTGGAGAACCATCAGGGCCTGTACTTTGGCAAATAGCAAAGTTATTGGTTTCAACTGACTGCTCAATGGGTTCAGGAGAACCAAGAGCAAACTTGATCATCAATTTGAGGATCACTTCACACAATTTGAATCAAAAGATTTTGTGGTCAACGCGTTCTCAAAACTTGGTTGAGCCCTGTACATACCTATGAGGGTACAAAAGCAAGAGATCGAGTTCCTGGTTGACATAATAATTGTCAAAACACTGATAGATCTTTCAAATATCAAGCTCTACAAGTGAGACCACCACTCCAGCAAGTGGATACTGAATTTGTTCTAGCAACTGGTGATAGACTAAAAAATGATACTCACAGAACAAATCTAGTTGTCTCCAACCTCGGATTTAACATGAGCATCATGATGATGGACATGCTGTAGGAATTATTCATCAGCTTCGTCTGTGAAAGATTTGTTAAAATTACAAATGTTGGAAGTTTGAAACTTTGAGAGCAATTGAAGAAATATTGTAATGGAAAATACATAATAAGAAACAATTAACCAAATCAGGCTGTGAAAAAAAAAAAAAACGTTTGATGCCAACAAGAGAGCAAGATTATCAAGTAAGGAAAGGGCGAACTTGAAATACATTCCAGAGTGCAACATGAGAAATAGCAACTAATGGTTCTGCTTATTGGCGCCGAACAGAACTTTGAGAGAAAGCAACAAGTGTAAAAATATGTGTAAAAAGACCGAAATCAATCAATTTGTATCCATACATTCCGTGTTAGTGGGTTCGGATATCTACGCCCATATCGACGATAATTGCCCAGAAATAGCTCCGTATATACCAATTAACAAGTAGTTATGGTTTTGGTCTGATAGAAGGCTGTGAAAGTACCAATCGGATTAAAAGAATCACGTGTAGAATTGATTCTTGCTGAACTTTTTGATGGTAGTAATTATACTAAATAAGTTGTATAAAACACCGTAATTATACTAATTAAGTAGTATAAAAAGCCGTGACTTTGGTTCTGGAAGCAACTCCTCGCTAATTCCTGAATTACTATCCTTTAGCTCTCGATTCAACTGATCCAGGCTTGAAACTGAAACCAGGAAAATGGGTATTCGTGTGCATGAAAGTAGAACTTATCAGTCCTATTATGGATAGAGAAGAAATCTCCATGGCTCCTGCCAAAATAATAGCAGTGCGAGATTGGATCCAATTAGTGGCCAAACAAGCAGCATTCCAGTTTCTTCGGGTTTACAGTATATTCAGGACAGTTAGTGGCCAACTTCACCAAGATTGTTTCATCATTATCAGCTCTCACTAAAGTAAAAATGCACTTTAGATTGAGTAAAAAAAAAGGCAAGCAAGCATGTGCTTAAATAAAATTTTAGGAGGGGGCAATAAATTAAAAAGCTGAAACTGATCTAAATTTTTGATAAAATGGGCATTAAAACAAATCGAATGTAATAGTGTTTATAGAAGTTTTATTTTTTATTAAATGATACAAAACGAGTTTATTATATAAAAAAAGCAGAAAAATAATATGTAATCAATATGCCTAGACTTTTCAGGGGGCCGGACCCCTTGGGCCTCCCCCCTTGGCTACGCCTCTGATCGAAGCTTCGGAGTTTTTCTCGTTGCCTTAAGTGAGTATTGTTGATTAAAGCGTTGCTTGCGTATTTTATAGAAAATTCGAGGCCTCAGTGAACGGGATATAAATATAGGCGATCAAGCGAACGCAAGTCAAGTAGAACTAAAGAAGTATTTACATAGTACTTGGTGAAAGAAAGCATGATGTTAGTCGGTGTGTTAGTGATTAGCCATAACAGGCGATATTTTATAGTGAGTTTTGCAGTTTAATAGACATAAGGAGAATAACTTGTCTTGTCAAAGGGTGTTCTAAAATAACTGAACCCGTCTGTTTGGACTTTGACGAAAAGGGGACAATTATTTGAAGTTCAGGATACAACTGTGGTAACTCACGAGGTAGCGTAAGTAAATTATTCACTGATACTATTGTGATAAGAGTAGAGAAAAATAATTCGTCTTGTCCATTGTATTCTAAAGTCATTGAATCAGCCTAAATGGACTTTTGACGATAAAAGAAAATTATTCAAAGTTTTAAATACAACTTTGATATTCCATAGTGTAAATAATTTTTGTAAATACGTCTGACTTATTTTGAATATATTATTTTAAAACAAGTGGATTATGTGCTGTCCGTTTATCGTTCGAATTTATCGCCAACAAGTCAATGACACCTACTGTAGAAGAATCCTCAACCCACACATATATATAATAAAACCCCTCAGAGGAGTTTATATGTCGTTTTTTCTAAACTTTTTATCAAAATGTGTAAATTCCTGCAGTATGCACTATAAATTTTGAAAGACAACAACAACAAAACGTTTTTTAACCTGTTATGTTCATAGACCCTTGAAAAAGGCATAAGCCGAAACGTTGGGTAGCATCAAAAAACAAAAAAGTATTTATCTCAAGCTGTTTGTAGTCTTCACTGAAAATATTGTTACGCCTCTGTGTTCGTTTGTTAATTTTCCGTAAAAATTCTTTCCGAAGAAACTTTAGCGATACAAGTCCTTACTTAAATAAAACTAATTTATTCTTTCTCAATACAACTTTGCAATACACTTAATTTCCACAGTCACGCTATAACTTAAACAAACGCTATAATTCACAACGAACGATTCACGCGCTTGACTCAATTGTCCCCCTCTATCTCTGTCTGCAATTCAATTCTACTGTTACCGTCACTTCTTGGCGGTCTTATATACAAGAATACCGTACATCTAGTAAACACTCGAGCATTCAAGAACCTTCGAGAATATCATGACGTGTTATTAGCGTCACGCGACTTCCGCTGTCGTAACAACATTTTTTATCCTTCAGTCAGCATTGAAATCTTTAAAGGATTTGATTCAAACCCACCGTTTCCGCTTATGCCTTTCTCAAAGGTTACAGCGTCACGTACAAGTACAAACTGATAACGAAAAAGAACACATACAACAATTACAAACTGACATAAGAATGGTAATGTCATGTGTTATCACACACATGTTAAATGGAATTTGAATGACTAAGCGACAGAAAAACGTAAGCGGACAAAACAACAAAAAATATTAATAATTACAAAGGCTAAGAATTATTTCTGTTTATTTTAGGTTTATAAGATTGAATCAGTAGAAGCTTTTTGAATTTATGATCAATGAAACTGTTATATTTGAATAACAGCTTAATGTCAAGTGGTGTTTTATCTACTGTACCATGTTTCATTAGAAAGTGTTCGCCAGTGGACTCTTTAGAATCAATATTCGAGGTGGCACTGGTGTGTTCTTTAAAACGTTAATTTATTGGACAACCGGTTTCACCAGTGTATTTATTGTCACATTGGTTACATGTTATTTCCTATTGTTGTGTCAGCGAGGTTACGTGACTAGTATCACGCCACGTCCTTCTCTCGAACCTTCGTGAATTATCGGGAGACTACTAGATTGGGGATAGTCTGGTATATATAAGATGGTCACAACGTGACGAGGTAATGAGTAATTGAACTGCAGTCAGAGAGTATTGTTGAAGTTAAGCACATGAGACGTTCGTTGTTATAGCGCGACT